>NW_023602074.1:383234-417830 GCF_014898055.3 Talpa occidentalis | reverse complement strand
ATTTTCATCACATTAGACCATTAATCATAATGTAGTATCATCTCTATCACTGAAACTAAATTGAGTCTACTTGTTCTTGAGTATTTTTTTCCATGTGTCTGTAGGATTGTCTTCCAGCCTTTAACTATATAGCTGTGCTTTATTGGTAAACTGGGTTTCTTACATAAACAACAGAAAGGTGTACTTTGTTTTGGAATTGCTCCAACTATTGATATTCTACACCTTCTGACTGAATTCTGGATATTTATGTTAAAGATTATTGTTGATATGCAAGTGTCCACTGTCTATTTTTCTTTTTAGTTTGTCTTTTTATTTTTAATGTTTCATTGGATGCTTTGTTTAGGTTCCATTTCTGTTGTCGTGTGTTACTTCTATTGATTTTTCTTTGATGGTCCTCTAAGGCTGTATATGGAGGACTATTCTGGTTGAACATGTATGACCCATTGGATGGTCTGGTCTCAAACTCATTCTGATGGGCCACATTGTTACTCTCCTCCTCCATATTATATAATTTAGCTGTTTGACACCCTAATATTTGTTGTTCTGTTGCTTTATAATAACCCCTTTCTTGCGCATCTCCCAGGCTGAATAGGTTCATTGTCAGTTCTCTCAGACAAAAGAGAAAAGATTTTGGAACATCTGTTGGATTCCTCAGGCCCTTAATGCTAATACAGGGGCCCATATACACAGAAGGGCAGACTGAGCGAGAGGCAGAACAGCAACTCCTTTACAATGTAAGTCTGCATAGCCCCAAACTGATACATTATTGCAAACACAAGCTCAGCTGCTTGTGTTTGCAATAATGCTAGATGTCCTGATGGTGGAAAAGAACATTTCTAGGGTGCGCTGTCTGTTATATGGAAAGTGAAAAATAGCCTGATTATAGTTCATTTCCTTACACCTTTTAACACATGTAACATAGTGTTATTTTATTTTATTTGGTTTTTGCTTTTCAGAGAAGCTCCTTATTTTTTCTTCAGTATTGAATGCTAAGTTTGCTAGGTAAAGGATTCCAGGATGGAAACATTTATCTTGAGCACTTTAAATATCTTGTTATTCCTCTTGCTATAATGTTTCTACTTATAGGTCACTCTTTTTCTGGAAGTTTTTAGTGTTCTGTCCTGACCATTGACTTCCAACAGCTTCATTATAATGTGTCTTATTGTGTGCTTCTCTAATATTATTTTGTTTGGCACTTGTTGGACCTCTTGCTCATGATGTCTGGTTCATTTCCCAGATTTAAATGGTTCTCAGCAATTATTTTTAGAAAAGATTTTCTATGCCATCTGCTCTAATTCTCCTTTTAGCACACCCATGTTATAATTGTCATTTCTCTTTAGGTTATCCCAAAGGACTGTGATACTATTTTAATTGTTTTATTCTTTTTTTTTGTTGCTTTATTTGTGTTTCTTCTTTTTTTTTAAAGATTTATTGATTGATTGATTTTACATACATACATACAAGCACTGGTACAGTCAGAAGCGCCGGAGGGTGAGAGAATTCACCAGAGCCAGAGCGGGGAGCAGAGCAGGCAGAAGGACCGAAGTACACTGCTGAGGGGAGCAGCGGGGGCAGGAGAGGTCTGCGCCCCATGTGGGACCCTCCTCCGGAGGCCAGGAGCAGCTGGGGATCGAACCAGCGCAGCAGAGGTTGCGGGCAGCCTCGCAACCCAGTGCTCAACCGCTGCGCCACCGGGGAGGCCCCTGTTTGTTTTCTATAGCATTGCATTTAAAAAAAAATATGCATTTTTGCTGGGGTACAGGCCAGAGATGCAGGGGGAGGGGTGAGTGGATTCACCAGAGACAGTGGGGAGCAGAACAGGCAAATCTACTGAAATGCACTGCTGAGAAGAGAGCAGGGGAGACAAAAGAGGTCTGCTGGACCATGTGGGTTACCTCCCTGGCCTGGGATTGAACCTGTGCTGCAGTGGCAGCCAGTAGCTTCATAGTGCTGTCTCAACCCCTTGTGCCACTAGGGAGGTCCCTACAGCATTGCATTTTTAAGATAATTTCTCCATTGTTTACATTTGTCTGCTGTGGAGGCCCCCTACCGTTTTTAAATCCAGTTATCAAGTTTTTTAGATTCATTAGCTCTAATTGTAATGGCTTCATATTTTCCTCTTTATTCTGTTACTGTTTTACATCATGCATTTTTTTTAGTCTAGTAAATTTTTTATAATATATTGTTAATGTCAACTACTCTTCAGTCGTATTCTTCAATTCTGTAAATTGAGACTCCTTGGATATATTTGTATTTTTTTTGCCCATCATTTGTGATACGATCTTCTGTCTCTTTTTCTTCTTTTATGGCTTTCGATAGGGATGGACTTTGACACTGATACTGAAGGAGATAATTATAAAAAAAAAAAAAAACAAAAACAGCTGAAGTATAAGTCTCCCAAGAAATGCACCCCAGGCCAGACACAATCTTGAGTCCAGGGGCAATTATTAAGTTTTCTTACTTGCAAATATCTCCTTAGAATATTCATGGCCAGTCTCTGCACACTCCTGGAAACAAAGTTGCATTTCAAAGGAGGGAGTCTGAGAACTGGTCCTGCTGGTCTGTCTCCTCAGGCAATCTCCAGACAACTGCATCCCCTCACAGTCCCAAACTCCCCTTTCCCTGATTTACGCTCAACCAAATGGTTTTTCCTATGGTAAAACAATCTATCAATCTGCCTGTAACAAATGTTGAGATAACTATGTATAAAAAAGGATTTTTATGGACCTCCCTGGTGGCACAGTGGTTGAGCACTGGGCTGCGAAGCTGCCCACAGCCTCTGCAGCGCAGGTTCAATCCCACATGGTGTGCAGACCTCTCCTGATTCACCCGCTGCTCCCCTCAGCAGTGAACTTCCTCAGTCTGCCTGTTATGTTCCCTGTTCTGTCTCTGATGAATCCCCTCTCACCCCCACACCTCGGGCCTGTACCCCAGTTCTTGTATGCATAAATAAATAAATCTTTATTTTTTTAAAAAAAAGGACCAGGGCAGTAAGAAACTAAAGTTTCACCTCCAGTTAGCATCAGGTATTGTCGTTTTTGGAGTCAGTTGGTTTGGAGTGTGGGTCCTTGGGTTCACTCTGGGAAAGGTGTCACCAGAGCTCCTGTTTCAGTGACACGTGGCAAGTGTCTCAGGTGAGTTTCTCCACAAGACAGAGATAAAAATATTTATTTTTAATAGATTTATTTATGCATACAAGAACTGGGGTACAGGCCAGAGGTGCACCACCAGGGAGGCCGACAGTAGTTATATTTAAAGAACAGGTTTATCAGGGAAGGGGTAAAGCAGTTAAAGACACTTGCATAGACACCAGTGGGCAGGAAGAGCTGCCCCAGAAAGGGCAGGTTTGCTGAGAGGCCTGCAGCAGCCTTGACAGGTCATGGGCAGGCAGGGAGGCCACTGCCCTGCAGAGGAGAGAGTTGGTGAAAAGAGGCACCTGCATAGTCACAGGTGGGCAGAGGGAGTGCTGCCCGCACCTGTGCAGAGACTGCACTGATAAAAGTCTTCTGTTTGGGAGGGGCCACTCCTTGTGAGCTGTCAGTTGTTTGCTAATTTTGGGTAACTATGTAGAATCTGAAAGGGACAGGAGATTCTACAATGAACTCAATCTCCATGTCTTTACTGTTGGACATGCGTTTGGATACCTGCTTGGATGTTATGCTTTGTAATCTAGGCATCTGTGCCTAAGGATACTAGTCAGTGCCTAAGGATCTTTGTTTCCATAGCTGTGTCAATGGCTATGTTAATCTCTTCTATCCTTAATTCCTTATGAGCCAGGTTTCTGGTCTTGTGGCACCTCTCTTTCAGTTTTTGTTTTTTTTTTTATTCTTGTCCTCCATCATTAGGAACTCTAGTTTCGTACTGTGCACACACTGTATCCCCAGGTGTCAGTATCCCAGATCCTCTCTTCTAGGCTAGTGGTCTAAATGTCTAGTAAAGTCATTATTTATTTATTTATTTATTTATACAAGCACTGGGTACAGTCCGAAGTGCGGGAGGGTGAGAGAATTCACCAGAGCCAGAGCGGGGAGCAGAGCAGGCAGAGGGACCGAAGTACACTGCTGAGGGGAGCAGCGGGTGGCAGGAGAGGTCTGTGCGCCATGTGGGACCCTCCGCCGGTGGCCGGGGAGCAGCCGGGGATCGAACCAGCGCCACAGAGGCTTCGGGCAGCTTCACAACCCAGTGCTCAACCGCTGCACCACTGGGGAGGCCCTCTAGCAGTCATTACATACCCTTGGGCTATGTTTGAGCACTAAATGTAATGCTGGACATGGATTTTAGTTGAGATAGGTTCACAAGCTGGGAGTTGTTCTCTTTTCTTTTCCAGTGCAGAACCTTATCCTGGGGTAAGCAGATGCGTAAACTATGTTGAGTGAGAGTTCAGTTGTTGTCTTGGTTTTGACTCTGGGTGGGTGTGTAGCAGGTTGGCAGGTGTTTTAGACTAGATCTGATTCTCCTTGCTGGTTCAGATTCCAGCTGTTTTATATGAACTTTATGGTCAAGCCAGTATTTATCATTCTGCACTCACACCTCTCCACTAGTGCATCCTCTGTCCTGAATGCCGACTCTGTGTTCCTCTGTAGGGTAAGTGAACAATTATCAGGCTTTTCTGTCCTCCTGCCATTAGCATTAATGGTGGATCCCTGCACTCCTGCAAGCATGCCTGATGGCGGGCTCCTGGAGAAGGCTGTGGGCATGCATAGGTGGGCACACCACCTTAGAAGGGTGGTGTCAGGGAAGTGCTGAGTCTCCAAAGGCCCCTATGTGGCTTGTGTCCCCGAGTCCACATCTGTAGGGGGTTTAATTCTGCGCCAGTATCACTGTAGATGTAGGTCAGTTAAAGTTTTCCCGGTTTCTTACCATTGGTCCCTGCTCCTGGTGTGTGCCCTGGTCACCCATTTCTCTTTAGGGGCATTGATGTTGTCCCGCACAGTGTTGTGAGTATATGGTGGCGGTGAGCCCAGTGTCTTCACTCTGCCTCCGTATTGCCTCTCATGCGTAACCCAATTCATTTTTGAGACCATAATTACTTTGTAAATCAAAACAACTAAATATAATAAAAAGACAATAAAACTGAAAAACTAGAGATGTTAAAAAAATCAAGTCCAGTGACTTGTATTGAAATTATTGAAAAATTATATACATCATGACTAAGTGTGTTTCATTCCTGTAATACAAGACCAGTTCAACACTTACATATCAAGTAATATAACACTTTACATTAAGAGTGAATAAGAAAAGAATATATTACCATATCAATAGACATAAAAACGCTCAATATATTTCAACACACATTCGAAATTAAAAAAAATTCAAAAACCCAGGATTTAAAGGGCTTTTCCTTAAACTAATAAAATGTATAAATGAAAACATGTAACTAACATTATACTTAAAGATGAGCCACCAAATAGAGAAAAAGGCCATTATGTCCTCTGGCACTACACCAATTCAGAACTGTGGGGATGTGGTAACTTATATGATAAGTAAAAGAAACGAAAAGCTATAAAGGGAATACATATTGATATGAAACAATCAATTATGTATTCCAGGTAGAAAACTACTAGGAAGCTTAAAAAACTCAGAAATAATTAGCAACTATAGGAAGGTTGCAGGGTATGTGGCCAATACACAAAATTTTATTAGTTTCCCCATAAGCAACATGAACGACTGGGATTTAAAATTAAAGAAAAATTATCTTTTATAATAATTCTACACCAAAAGAAATACCTAAGCATAAATCTAACAAAATTTGCAGGGGACCTATACACAAAACGCCAGCAACACTAATAAAATGGACCTAGATACAGACCTAAACCTTATTAAAAAATGAACAATCTTAAATTGAATCATAAACATAAAAGTAAAATGCAATAGTATAAAACTTCTCAAATAAGACATAATAATACAAATATGTGTGACTTTGGATTTGCTAATAACTTTTTAGATAAAACACTAGAAGCATGACCTGTGAAATAATAAACAGACCTTTACACATTATTAAAAGTTTATGCTCTGCAAAAATGATGTTAAAAAGACAAGTAACTTATTGGGAAAATACTATGAAGGTAGCTACATTTAACAACATGCATTTTCAAAACCCGTAGAACTCACAGCACAAAGAATGACCCTTGGTCTACCTAAATTTTAAAGAATCATGTCGCAAGTTCGGGTATCACGGAATGTGACACAGACGATGACAATAGTATATAACTGTATTGCATTGTATGATACATGCTTACAGAAAGAGATTTTGGAAAAGGTGCTGTAGACTCAAAAAGGAAAGAATTCTATAGTTTGCTCTGCTGGAATATCCTTTCCACCCTGGCAAGGCTGCCTGGGAGAATAAAGTCAGCAAGACAATAACTTTGTTTGCTTTGTAGAATTCCTCTGGTGAGAAGCAAAGAAAATGTCCAGAAAGTCCACAGTCCTATCGTGTTTATAAGTTGCTAGAGGAAGGAACATGAGCTAATGACCTGAGGGATAAGCGTGTCTATGAGGGCACTTGTCAAAATAAGAGATTCCAATAAGCTTTGGTCCTTACATCTTCCCCCACACAGGTAACTCTGATTGACTTGACTTTGTAAAATCAAATCTGGACTTGCTATTGGTTTATAAATTGGGGGTTGGAGTCATAGACCTGTCAGAACATTCCTACAGGTCCAACATAACCTGTGCAATATGATCCATCTCTGGAAGGCATTGAGTTGATTGGTTAAACTGTTAACCCAGCCTACTAGATGTACAAGGACTCTGCTGTCCCCTGCCCTCTAGGTGATGGTGTCCTAGGTAAGAAGACACATCATCAAGGATTGACTATAAAGTTTGTCTTTGACAAACTTTGTTTGGTTTCTTGATTTTCCACAGAAAAGTAACATCATCCAGTATTTATCTTTGCCCTTCTGGCTTATTTTGCATGGCATAATAGCTTCCATTCATGTTGCCATAAATGGTGTGGATTTATCTTTTTTGATTGCAGAGTAGTATTCCATTGTGTGTATATACTACATTATCTCTTCCATATGGCCATTGAGAATTCTTTCATTTGATTCCTCTATTCCTTTAAAAAACTCCATTTTGGGGAGGAAGTCCACTCATCTCTGCTAAGCAGACAAGTATAGGTTTTTCCACCTGAGGGGGGAAATCCTATACTCCCAAAATACTAACAAAAATGTAAACCAATCATGCTTCTATAATAAAAATTAAAAAGATGACACATCATCAACATCACTAAGCTGGTAGTGTGGTGGATAGCTTGATGATTAACACTATGGAGAAGAAATAAGCAAGGAAGAAGAGAGGCCGTATTGTCTTAAATCAAGACTTCAGGGAAAGCCTCTTTGAAAGCAAGGAAGGACAAGCAGGAGGACCAGCAGGGGCAAGCCTTGGGTGGTAGTGTGCTTGCAGTCTTTGAGGGCAGAACTATGGCCTGAAGAGCAATGTTGTCTCAAATCTACAGGCCCTGGTGTGGCTCTCTCGGGATGTGTGAGGGGAGCTAAAAAGAAACTTCTCTGAAGAGGAAATGCAAATGGCCAACAGACATATGAAAAAATGTTCAACATCACTTGTAATCAGGGAAATGCAAATCAAAACTACCATGAGATACCATCTCACACCAGTGAGAATGGCACATATTAAAAAAACTAGCAACAACAAATGTTGGCGAGGATGTGGAGAAAAAGGAACTCTTGCGCACTGTTGGTGGGAGTGCAAACTGGTCCAACCACTATGGAGAGCTGTGTGGAGATTTCTGGACCTACTAAACATAGAGCTTCCATATGATCCAGCAATTCCACTCCTAGGTATTTACCCAAAGGACACAGAAACATCAATTCCAAAGAGCACCTGCACTCCTATGTTTATAGCAGCACTGTTTACAATAGCTAAGCTTTGGAAACAACCCAAATGCCAAAAATAGATGACTGGATCAAGAGATGTGGTACATATATACCATGGAATATTACTCAGCATTCAAAAAAGATAAACACATGCAATTTGCAGCAACATGGATGGCACTGGAAGGGATCATGCTCAGCGAAATAAGCCAAAAGAAAAAGAAAATACGGATTATCTCACTCATAGCAGGAAATCTAGAAAACGTAAATAAGGGACCAGGAAAATGAATATAAGAAAGTGAAAATCAAAATCAACAAAAATCTATGAACCAGAGACACTTTTTGGGGGTGGGGGGCGGGAGGGAAGGATTGGGGTCAGAATGGGGCGTTTGCAATTGTATGGGGGAATATAAAAATAAAATTTAATATTTGAAAAAAAAAATGCATTCAGCTTTAGATGAGGACTGCACCAGAGATGGTGATTATATAATACTACCCATTCCAGCATCCATTAAGTCAGGGCTAATTAGCACACTTCCTTTTCCAGCTGTGCCCTCAAAATTCCATTAACATCAAGTGCTGACACCCACTGTCATCTACAGATTCAAGGTAATAGACTTCATCTCTTCTACAACACGATGTGTTTCCTGAAGGAATTGAATCATTTCCCAGAACTGCCTTGGGAAAAGTGGTACACAGAAATGGGGCCTGAATTAGAATGGGTGTGAGGAAGGGGAAGCTGGGCTGCAGATGAAACATCCAGAACAAGACTTTGATAGGCAACTTCATACTTCCGAGGAGAGCCTGCCCCAGGTGGACTCAGGTCACCAAACACTCAGTAGATAATGAATGTCCCTCCACCAAAACATCTGTGCTTTCTATGTCTAGACCCGCCTGTTGAGACTCTCACCTTTTTGTGTCTGCATTATGTTCTGTAACTGACACCACCTGGTCACCCTGCTTGCAGTTTTATTATACTAAGCAATCACAGCCTTCCATTGCATAACACTGATTTTATTGAGGAACAAATCTGCCCTGTTTGTTTACATTCTGCACACTGGTAAAACAGAATAATGATTTCAGTTGGTGTCTTGAGTGAGTCAAATTTATAATTTATCCCAACTTGATATGGTCCAAAAATGAAAGAAGTGGAAGACTGTGGAAAGCATGAAATGGCAGCCTAATTGTTAGGAAAATAAAACCCAGAGCCAGGAGTTAAAGGTTTTCCTACTGATGTTAAAATTGTTTTCAGAGAGGACAGACATGCAGCATTTGATGCCGAGGAAGACAAGTAAGTTCGCTTCGGTGCATAGGGCAGAGAAATAGCCTTTATATGTATATTTAGAACAATTTAAAAAGTGCCCGTTATTTCTGTAAAGGGCTAATACAAGTAGTACAGACTTGAGTGGGGTAGTGCAAATCCAGGAATCAAGGGTCCCTGTAAATTCATCTATCACTCACTCCTGATGCTTTTATATGAGTTTCGCCAAAGCACTTTGGATTTCAAACCATCTCTGCCTTGTACTCTGGGGTCTGTTTTTTTCTCTTGCATGATACATGTGTTAGATTGATACTGATCAGTATGGATGGAATGAGTGAATGGGACACAATGCATTTAACAAACATGTATGTTTCCTTCTGCAAGCCCAGCACAGCAGGTACTCAGTACTCAGGAGACAAGACCTGGAAGACATGGCCTTGCCTTGTACATATTAGAGTCCAGGGAGGGTAAAGAGAAATCTGCCCCTAAGATGCAGACAGCAAGCATAAATATCACCCAGAGGATAGAAATCATCTACCAGGACAAGTTCTACCTCGAGTCAGTATCGTTTGTGGTCTTACAGGGTTTTTTTTTTTAAAAAAAGATTTATTTATGCATACAAGAGCTGGGGTACAGGCCAGCGATGCAGGGGTTGTGGGAGGTGAGAGGATCCACCAGAGACAGAGTGAGAAACAGAACAGGTGGATTGATTGACATACACCACTGAGGGGAGAAGTTCTGTCTGAGACAGGAGAGGTCTGCCACACCATGTGGGTATCTCCCTGGCGGGGATTGAACCTGGGCTACAGTGGCTACAGACAACTTCATAGGTTGCATCTAACCCCTTGTGCCACCAGGGAGGCCCCCTTATAGGGTTTTTAAAATTGAATTTAAATGCCCAAGTAAGCAATCTCTTCATTTATTTTATTTTTTTTAAGATTTTTTTTCCATTTATACAAGAGCTGGGGTACAGGCCAGATGCACAGGAGGCTGAGAGGATTCACCAGAGACAGAATGGGGAACAGAACAGGCAGACTGACAAAATACACTCCTGAGGGGAGCAGCGGGGAGACAGGAGAGGTCTGCTGAGCCATGTGGGACCCTTGCCAGGCAGCTAGGATTGAACCCGCACTGCAGAGGCTGCGAATAGATTCACAGTGCAGCGCTCAACCACCTGTGCCACCAGGGAGGCCCTCGTCATTTAATTTAAATATCAACTATATTCATAGACCAAAAATTCCCCTTTTTAAAGTGTATAATTCAGTGGGTTTTAGGAACACATAGTTGTAGAACTGTCACCACAATTTAATGTTGGGACATATTCATGAACTTTTGGGGTAATGAAACTTAATCCATTAGCAAATCCTCCCTGTGTCCCTCCCTCTCTAGTACACGAAAAATCGCCAATCTGTTTTCTGTATTTGTGGATTTATTTGTCTACTACAGACAATTCATGTAAATGCATCACACAATAGGTATTATTTGTGCCTGGCTGCTTTCACTTATTATATTTTCAAGGTTCATGCATGCTGTACAATGTATGTATCAGCACTTAATTCCTTTTCCTTGCTAGATAATATTCCATAGCATAAGTTAGCATATATTTGTTCTGCATCCCATTTGTAGCACAGATCTTCCAAAACCCTGGCAATTTCCTAAGTGATGAGCATGACCTTAAAGCATAAAATACATAAAAGAAAAGAGGCAATGTGCTCACAGATCTCAACCTCAGAGATGCATTTAGGGACTCACTCTAATGGCAGAGAAACAAAACCAAAAATAAACAAGTGTATTAATTCTGGCACAAGGGGTTAAGCACAGCAATATAAAGCTGTCCACAGCCTCTGCAGCAGGAGTTTGATTCCTGCCAGCCAGGAAGCTACCCACATGGCACAGCAGACCTCTCCTGCCACCTGCTGCTCCCCTCAGCAGTGTGTTTCATCAGTCTGCCTGTTCTGTTCCCCGCTCTGTCTCTGATGAATCCTGTGACTTCCCACACCTCTGGCCTGTACCCCAGTTCTCGTATGCATAAATAAATACATCTTTAAAGATACAAAAAAACTGAAAAACCTTTGCACAGGTAAAGAAATATCCACAGAACAACTAGTGACTGTTAGAAAATATTTGCACAGCACATATCCAAAAAAGAGTTAATTCGCAAAATATATAAAGATTTCATCCAACTGAACAGTTAAAAACAGTTAAAAAAGAGTTAAAAATGGATAAAAGAGCAAAAAATTGTTTCTCCAAAGAACACATGTGGTCCATGCCATATGAAAAAAATGCTCATTACTCATTTAGGGAAATGAAAATCTGAACCACAGTGTGGTATCACTTCACACCTGTGAGAATGAATTCTATTCAAAAGACTGGAACAAAGAGTCAGCAAGGTTGTGGAGAAAGAGGAACACTCCCTCAATCCTGCTGGGCATGTGAATTATTACAACCTCTATAAAAAATGCATGTTTTAAGATTCCTTAAAAAATAAAAGCAAATACCATAAGATCCAGAAATACCACTTCTATGAATTTTTCCAAAGAATATATAAACACTAATATGAAAATATTTATGCATGTCATGTTCATGGCGGCATTACTCACAATAACCAAATCATGGACTAAACCTAAATATCCATTGACAGATAACTAGATAAAGAAACTATGGTTTAAAGGGGGCGGAGCAACATGGTGGCTAGGAGACGCTGTGAGTAAGATATCCCATTAAAAAAAAATTAAGAGGGAGGAAAAGCGGCAGGTCCCAGTGAGAACTGGGACACGGAAGATAAACGGACGACTCTAGCAAACTATCCGAAGAAGAAAGTTGCCATAAAAGAGAACTAGAAGGGAGGAAAGTGCAGAACTCTGCTACCCTCCCCCACCCACAAAGTCAGCACTCTCTGACCAGCAGAGAGGAGGAAAAAACAAACTAAAACGACCAACAAGAACAAACTACACATCAAGCAGGACTGTGAATGGAAAGGAACTATTTCAGCCACCATACCCCGTGAACTGGAGCTGTGGAGAACCCTGCAGGATTCGCTGCGGAGGTGAGCGAACGGCTCCGGGCGCCATTAGAGAACAACAGAGACTCTGGAGACCCGCACACAGCCCCAGGCCGGCCGCACAAGGCAGACACAGCACCCCAAAGCCGTTGAGGTTTTCCCTACCATTCCCACTCTGTTCCCTGTCCCACAGGGTGAAAAAATAGCTCCCCAAGAACAATAGGAGAGATCTCTGGCACCACCTAGCAACCAGAAAAAAGTCACTAACACCCCATAGAACAGAAAAGACTGCTTGAAACCGGCAGAAGGCTCCTGGAGGAGCCCGTGGCCAGCTGGGAAGTTAGCCCACCCCAGGCCCCTTCCGACCAGCAGTCTGAGCCGACAGGGGGAGCGGGCACCCACGGCTGGGGCAGATCCGGCGCGCAGAAGAGTGTGCCTGAGACTGGATGTGCAGGGCGTACGTCCCGCATCACCATTTTAGAACAGGAACATTTCTTCAGTAAAGACTGCCTGCAGAAGGCTCCCTCAGGAGTCAGAGGTGAGCGGGGAAGCTCACCCACGCCAGGACCCTTCTGGCCTGCAGTCCAAACCCAGAGGGGGAGCGGGAAGCCACCGCCGGGGCAGACCATGCGCACAGGAGAGTGTGTCCCCACATCGGCATTTTAGAACAGGGACCTTTCTTCAGTAAAGACTGCTTGGAACCAACAGATGGCTCCTGGAGGAGCCAGAGGGGAGCAGAGAAGCTCACCCAATATGCCGGCCAGTTCCAGCAACACAGTGTCCCAATGCATAAGACAAATTAGAAAACAGACAGTAGGGAGTAGAAGAACCACACGCAACCTAACAACTCCTCAGGAAAAAAGCACACCACAAAAAGAAAACCACTCCCCAGATTGCAACGACAGTAACCTGGAAGAACTTGTGAGCCTTCCAGAAAGAGAATTTAAAATTGCCGTGATTAAAAAAATGACAGAACTCATAAAGGAAAACAATGATCATAAGAAGGAAATTGAGTCCCTAAAGAGGGATAACAATGGTCAGAAGAATGAAATTGATTCCCTAAAGAGGGAAGCAAAAGAAACGCAGGAGATCAATGAATTAATGGAGGAACTAAAGAACTCTAGGAAAAGCAATGAAAGCAGAATAGATGAAATGGAAGAACGAATAAGTACTCTTGAAGACACAGAAATAAAAAGAACCAAACAGAAAAGGAAAGAAGTATGAAGGAAAAAGAATGAAGAAAGACTTCGGGAACTATCTGACTCCATGAGGAAAGGAAATATAGGAGTTATAGGAATACCAGAAGGAGAGGAGAGAGATCTAGGAACAGAGAAAATATTCAAAGAGATAATTGAAGAAAACTTCCCAAATGTGAAGAAGGAGCTGAAAATGGATAAACAAGAAGCAAGAAGAACACCAAACTTCCACGACGAAAGGAAAAATACAGCAAGACACATAATAGTAAAGCTCCCAAATCCAGGACAAGGAAAAAATAATGAAGCTGACAAGAGGGAAGAAACAGATAACAGTCAAAGGAAAACCAATCAGGCTGACATCAGACTTCTCTGAAGAAACACTACGGGCAAGGAGAGAGTGGAGGGACATAGTCAACAGACTCCAAGAAAACAGATGCCAACCAAGAATACTCTATCCCGCAAAGCTCTCCTTCCTCTATGAAGAAAGAATAAGGACCTTCCCAGACAAACAGAAACTCTGGAATTTCATTACGACTCAAGCCCCACTCCAAAAAATACTACAAGGAATCCTAAAGCCAGAACCTCAGAGGGACGAATAACAATGAAAGAAGGCTAGAAAAAAAAGTTATTAAAAGTATAAATAAATAAAATCAAAGGAAAGACAAACACAATGACAAATACAGATGCTAACATATCAGTATTAACTCTAAAATAAATGGACTAAACTCTTCAATACAAAGACACAGAGTTACAGCCTGGATTAAGAAACAAAACCCAACCTTTTGCTGTCTCCAGGAAACACATTTAGCTACAAAAGATAAAAATAGACTCAAAGTTAAAGGATGGAAAACAATCCTACAAGCAAATGGACCAAAAAAGAAAGCAGGAACAGCTATACTTATATCAGATAAAACAGATTTCAAACTCAAAAAATTAAAAAGAGACCCCAATGGTCACTACATTATGATCAAGGGTACAATAATTCAAGAAGAAATAACACTCATTAACATATACTCACCAAACGAAGGAGCACCAAAATATATCAGACAACTGTTGTCATCTCTGAAAAAAGACATCAGAGAAAACACATACATGGTGGGAGACTTCAACACACCACTATCAACAATGGATAGATCAACAAGACAAAAAATAAGTAAAGAAACTAAAGCTCTAAAAAAGGACCTAGAGCATTTGGGCTTAACAGACATCTATAGAACACTAAACCCAAAATAAACGGAGTACCCATTTTTCTCAAGTGCACATGGATCATTCTCCAGGATTGATCACATACTGGGACACAAGACAAACATCAACAGATACACCAAGATTGAAATCATACCAACCATCTTTTCTGACCATGAAGGCATCAAACTAGAAATAAACCACAAAAAGAAGGCAAGGAACTTTCCTACCTCATGGAGATTAAAAACCACACTACTGGAAGACCACTGGACTAATGAGGAGATCAAAGAAGAAATTAAAAAATTATTTGAATTGAATGACAAGGAGGACACCAGTATCCTAAATGAACGGGATGCAGCAAAAGCAGTAAAAAGAGGAAAATATATAGCAATAGACGCTCACATCAAGAAACAAGAAAGAACTCAAAGAAACAACCTAATCTCGAAGCTCAAAGATCTAGAAAAAGAACAACAAAAAAACCCCAAACCAGTAGAAGAAAAGAAATAATAAAAACCAAAGCACAAATAAATGATATTGAAACGAAAAAAACAATCCAAAAGATCAATGAAACCAAGAGCTGGTTCTTCGAAAAAATCAATAAAATAGACAAACCCCTAGCCAGGCTCACAAAGGAAAAAAGGGAGAAAGCACAATTAAACAGGATCACAAATGAAAGAGGAGAAATCACAACGGACACGGCAGAAATCAAAAGAATAATCAGTAACTAATATGAACAGTTACATGGAAACAAGTTCAACAATCTAGAGGAGATGGACAAATTCCTACAGCTCTACAATCACCCAAAGCTAGATAAAGAAGAAATAGAACACCTAAACAGACCAATTACAAGCAGCGAAATTGAAATGGTCATCAAAAACCTCCCCAAAAACAAAAGCCCAGGACCTGATGGATTTACAAATGAATTCTACCAAACATTCAGAGACGAATTAGTGCCTATCCTTCACAAACTCTTCCAAAAAATTGAGAAGGAAGGGACAATACCAAACACGTTCTATGAAGCCAGCATTACACTAATACCAAAACCGAACAAGGACAACACAAAAAAGGAAAACTACAGGCCAATCTCCCTAATGAACACTGATGCAAAAATCCTCAATAAAATTTTAGCTATCAGAATCCAAGAATGTATCCATAAGATAATTCACCACGACAAAGTAGGATTCATTCCAGGGACACAAGGATGGTTTAACATCCGAAAATCAATCAACGTTATCCAACACATCAACAAAAAGAAATATAAAAACCATATGATAATATCAATAGATGCTGAGAAAGCTTTCGACAAAGTGCAACACCCATTCATGATAAAAGCCCTTGAAATTCTTGGGATACAAGGAACATACCTCAACATCATAAAGGCCATCTATGACAAGCCAACAGCCAGTATCATTCTCAATGGTGAAAAGCTGAAAGCAATTCCATTAAGATCTGGAACAAGACAAGGATGTCCACTCTCACCACTGCTTTTCAATATAATACTGGAAGTCCTAGCCAGAGCAATAAGACAAGAGAAAGACAAACAAGGAATCCAAATAGGAAAAGAAGAAGTCAAACTATCACTATTTGCAGATGATATGATAATATACATAGAGAACCACAAGAACTCCACAGAAAAACTAATTCAACTCATCAATCAGTTCAGTAAAGTGGCAGGATACAAAATCAACGTGCAAAAGTCAGTAGCCTTCCTATACACAAACAATAAATCTGAAGAAGAAGAAGTCAAAAAAACCATCCCTTTTATTATTGAAACAAAAAAAATCAAATATTTGGGAATAAATCTAACAAAAGAGGTAAAGGACCTATACAAATAAAACTATAAAACACTGTTAAAAGAAATAGAAGACACAAAGACATCCCCTGCTCATGGATTGGAAGAATAAACATTATTAAAATGGCCATCCTACCAAAAGCGATATACAGATTCAATGCTATTCCAATCAAAATTTCAATGTCATTCTTCAAAGAAATAGAACAATTATTGATGAAATTCATATGGAATCACAAAAAACCCCGAATAGCCAAAGCTCTCCTGAAAAAAAAGAAGGGAATGGAGGCAACACACTCCCAGACTTCAAACTATACTACAAAGCCATAATCATCAAAACTGCATGGTATTGGAACAAGAACAGACATACCAATGGAATCGAATAGAAAATCCAGAAATAAACCCACAGATTTATGGTCAACTAATCTTTGACAAAGGAGCAAAGACTATGCATTGGAGCAAAGAAAGTTTGTTCAATAAATGGTGCTGGGAAAACTGGGTCGCTACATGCAAAAGAATGAAGCTTGACCACTACCTCACACCATACACAAAAATCAACTCAAAATGGATTAAAGAACTAGACATAAGACCTGAAACCATAAAATACATAGAAGGAAACATAGGCGAAACACTACGTGATTTGCACATCAAAGACATCTTTAAAGACACATCACCCAAAGCAGTGATAGTGAAGGCAAAGATAAACAGCTGGGACTACATCAAATTAAAGCGCTTCTGCACAGCAAAAGAGACAATAACAAAAACAAAGATAAACCCCACTAACTGGGAGAACATTTTTGCACCCAACACTAATGATAAAGTCTGATCACAAAAATCTGCAAAGAGCTGATGAGACTCAACAACAACAAAGAAAATAATCCAGTGGAAAAATGGGCAGAAGAGCTAAAAAGAAACTCTCTGAAGAGGAAATGCAAATGGCCAACAGGCATATGAAAAAATGTTCAACATCACTTGTAATCAGGGAAATGCAAATCAAAACTACCATGAGATACCATCTTACACCAGTGAGAATGGCACATATTAAAAAAAACTAGCAACAACATATGTTGGCGAGGGTGTGGAGAAAAAGGAACTCTTCTGCACTGTTGGTGGGAGTGCAAACTGGTCCAACCACTATGGAGAGCTGTGTGGAGATTTCTGGACCTAATAAACATAGAGCTTCCACATGATCCAGCAATTCCACTCCTAGGTATTTACCCAAAGGACACAGAAACATCAATTCCAAAGAACACCTGCACCCCTATGTTTATAGCAGCACTGTTTACAATAGCTAAGCTTTGGAAACAGCCCAAATGCCTAAAAATAGATGACTGGATCAAGAAGATGTGGTACATATATACCATGGAATATTACTCAGCATTCAATAAAGATAAACACATGCAGTTTGCAGCAACATGGATGGCGCTGGAAGGGATCATGCTCAGCGAAATAAGCCAAAAAGAAAAAGAAAAATACCGGATGGTCTCACTTGTAGCAGGAATCTAGAAAACTTAAATAAGGGACCAGGAAAATGAATAACTATAAGAAAGTGAAAATCAAAATCAACAAAAAACTATGAACCAGAGACACTTTTTGGGGGTTGGGGGGCGGGAGGGGAGGGATTAGGGTCAGAATGGGGGGGTTGCAATTGTATGGGGAATATAAAAATAAAATTAAAAAAAAAACAATATGTTATGCAAAAAATAAAAATATCACACAAAGACAGAAGTCATACAAGATCATTTAAAACCTGATTCTATTTACATATATGCAAAGATTCTAAAAAAACAGCTGAAGCGAAACAATGTTAGGTCAGGAAATACACACAGGAGGCAAAATAACAAAAAGGCAATAGAATGACAAACTAAGTTCTAAGACAGTGGTTGGAGGGGTGGAAGGGAAGGTGCTCTAGATGGAACAAGGAGCCTCAATGATTCTGACAGGTTCTTTCATAAGATGGGCACTGCATACAAAGCTGTAACTGAAGGCTAACGGATTTTTTTCAACAAAGAAAGCTTATATTTCACCAACAGGCTCCTTTCCATCCTTTCAAAACAGAGGCCAACCCACTTCAGCCTCTAGAAATGGTTTTAATTGTTCCTTCTGAGAAGACTTACCTTTGAACATATATTTTTAACATATACCTGTACAGGCAATCATTACAGAGCAAAATTGGGAAAATGTGTTCTTAGAAATAACCTATTCTCGACATCCACAAGTAATCACTGAGGGGCATCAAAACCAACAGACTTTGACACTAAAGATAGCATGGATGGTCACCCACACAAGACCAACCAAGAACCTCACAGCAGAGAGGGTGGGCGAGAACACCCTGAGGCACTCACTCCCGGAGAAGAGGATGAGGAGACAAATGCACTTTGCAGTTGGGCCAGCCTGGATTAACATACTGGACAAGCAACTCTGGCTCACAAGTGTGTGAGGTGGGGAGGCCCCTGGGAACTGCGTGAAGGGGCAGCAGTCTGCTCTGGCCCTGACCAGTGTACCTGTGCCAGAGGAAGTGACCTGGTCCATTTCTCCTTAACCCTTAGAGACTGTGCCGGGAAGGGGACAGTTACCTTAGCACACTGGACTTTGGCGATGTAGCCGTTGTTTTGTAGTTCCATCCAGTTGGCCTCATAGAGCTTGGGCCCATCAGAAAATTTAAATCCACAATTTCGTCATCTTCCCGGACGAGGGTTGCTATCAAACCCAGCTTGCAGTGGGCCTGCACAATGGTGAGCACTTGCCAGAACATTTTGGCTGGGCAAATAATCACACTACTACATTTTCAATGCTCGAGTAACACATACAGTCTTGGAACTTCACTCTTGCTTCACACCACATGGACTAAGCCCCAAGTTTCTGGCCCACAGAAACCTGGCTCTAGATAGGATGACTAGATGACAATGCTTAACTATCACTTTAGACCCATACAGAAGGATGAAAAGAACAAGAGGTAGAAATGATTTGTATTTCAAAGATTTTTCAGTGCTCCTAGCCCAGTTTTCACAGGGTCATCAAAAAATGGACTGAGGGTTAGTTTGACCTGTAATAAGAAGCAATCTGGAGAAAGGAATTAAATATCATTTCCTAAATGACTATCAGTCAGTGGCTAAGGAGGCTGTGAATATGGACATCCTTCTACCAGTCACCCTCACCCCACAGGTACTAATGATCTAAAAGCTCCACCCAACATGCCTTTCTAGCAAGATGGATAGACCACACAGTAATTCCTCCCTCAGCACAACAGCTGGAAGACAATTCTGTGTGTACAATGAGTGAGCAGCTCAGCTCTCAGTCTGTTTACCTGAGATGGTGTGAACTTCATCTAGAATCACGAGGTCCCATTCCTGAGTTTTGAGCCACTCCATGACTCGCTCAGCCTCCCAGGACCTTCTGATGGTATGGCCCAACAAGGAGTAGGTGCTCATGGCAATAGAACAGCCAATGGGCTTGTCCTTGGCATCAGAGGTAAAGCGGCAGATCTGGCTGTCATCTATGGCAGACCACATCTTGAACGGGGCTTTCCACTGCTCCACAGACACCGCTGAGTTGCCCAGTACCAGACAGTGTTTTCTGACTGTGCATGCCACGTCACACCAACCAGGGACTTCCCAGCGCCTACAAGAAACCAAAGGGAGATATTATCCAAGGACAGGTTGAAATAAAGGACAAGGATTGACAGAAATGACTCATTAGCACAGGAGTCTAGGCAGATTAATTTTACTAATTCTCCCAAATGACATTTGAGGCACTCGCTGCTCTGAGGTTCTTTTACTTATAAAAAGGAGACACGCCCACTTCACATGCCAGCCTCTCCTATCCACGCTGAAACCGCAAAACAAACCAGACACCAGAGACACTCCTTTCAGCACGATTTTAAAGATGGGAAAACCAAAGCCCACACGTAATTTGCCGAAGGCCAGAGGAAAGTGGAGTTGCTGGGGTAGAGGACTGGTGGCACAGCCTGCAGAGAGGGGCTCAGTACAAGATGCCTGTCATTATCACACCCACAAAGCAGCCTGAGAACTGGGGCGCATATGCATGTGTACACCCCTAGCAAAGACAGAAGTGAAACTCCCAGAACATCTGTTTACTACCATCCACTATCTTAAGATCAAGATTAAAAATCAAGTTATTCTTTTCAAGAGCAACTCTTCCTCAACCAGAGATGTGCCTCAATATAACAACAAGAACCTGGGCCTCCCTGGTGGTGCAGCGGTTGAGCGCTGGGTTGCAAAGCTGCCCGCAGCCTCTGCAGCGCCTGTTCAATCCTCGGCTGCTCCCCGGCCACTGGAGGAGGGTCCCACATGGCATGCAGACCTCTCCTGCTGCCCGCTGCTCCCCTCAGCAGTGTGCTTCAGTCCTTCTGCCTGCTCTGCTCCCCGCTCTGGCTCTGGTGAATTCTCTCACCCTCCCGCGCTTCCGACTGTACCCAGTGCTTGTATAAATAAATTAATAAATCCTTTTTAAAAAAAAGGAATCTGTTGACGTCTTTTTTCCCTATTTTTCCAGAAACAATTTCTGTCAATAAACAATTGAAATATACACTATTACAAGGCGCCAATCACCACTGACAGCTTACATACATATCAGGTACTGAGGTTTTATACACATTTTAGAAAACCAGTGTTAACATTTTTGTACATGCCAAAGTTTTACCATTTTCCCAAGTGACAATGCATCCCTTCCAGGTTCACTTCACAAGGTAAGCCAAATAGAACAAATACATCTAATGCCTTTCCCAGGCAGAAAGGGAGAAACTTTGTGGAGTGTCTCAGGAGCTCTACTGAGGTTCCACAAAATTTCCTTGCATCAGCCAAATGACAGGCTACCAAATTTGTACTTGAATTTAGATTTCTGGGAAGCTTTGCCATAAATATCAGAAAAATAAAAGAAACAACAAAATTCAGTCTCTATTGATATCGGAATTGTCAGGCCTAGTCTCCCAGCCAGGAACAGATCCCAGGCTGCAGGGGCAGCGCTGAGCCCCAGCCACTAGACCCCCGCGGGTTGGTGTCTCACAAAGCCGCAGCTGGAACTTCACAGACACTCAGGCAAGCAAGCGAGAAGAGGCAGGTTTGTTTAGAGAAAGAAAAAGTTTATTGAGGAGAAAAGGAACAGAAATAAAGTGGAACTCCCAGGCCATGAAACCAGGCCTGGGAGGGGCAAGGAAGCCAAAGTGGAGTAGTGTCTCAGGGAATATATACCTTCTTTCCCTCATTATTCTAAAGCTCCACCAGTCTCTTTGTGATTGGTTAGTTTTCGCTGTCTCACTTAATTTGCTACTGAGGGGGTGGGGGAGTGGGAGGATGGGGGTGTGGGGGGGTGGGGGGTGGGGAGATCTTTACATTCCTTACCTAACAAGTTTGTCTTTCCCAATTTGTTGCATCTTCTCCCTTGTTTGATAGATTTATCTTTATGGCCCAGTCCCTGCATTTCAGAAAATGTTAACCCTTTGCACTCCGCTGTCCCCCCTCAGGGGACATCGGAATTCTAGCATATCACTCGGATGTCCCTCTCAGGGGACATTGCAATTTATTAGTGATTACAGGGAATTGAGTTATTTCAACGCAACTTTTTGAGACATGCATGTTTCCCTGAAGTTTTATCTTGAAATGGCACAAGAAATTAAATCAAAATATCGTAAAATTACTAAGATATATATAAGAAATGTCAGCGGGTTTTGTGTCAGATGAGAACGTGAGATGCGTGCTCACGACAGTCCGAGCACTTCGCGACGCCACTTGAAAAGAGCGATAAGGGGAGTTTGTAGAAGAAAGGTTGGTTTTCGAACATAGCGCACACTGTATAGTGAGATATATAATTACAAATAAACAAGTCTACATCTTGTGGAAAAGATTTTCAAAGCTGAGCTCATTTTGGTTTGAAGCTTCGAGCAGTGCACATAGATCTAACGAGGAGAAAATTGGAAAAGTGATTCTTTTCTTAGTGAATAAATTGTTTGGTGAAAGCTATTTTGGTAAATATCATCTTGTCAGTTAGTAATAACAATTAGAAATTTTCAACCCATGCATTTATTCATATTTTTTATTAGAACAATGGCAAAACGTCCAACCACGAATGAGTCTCATGACACAAGTAGTAGTGAAGATGAGCTCCAGATAGACCTCTATACAGACACGTTAGAAAGACTAACTGTAGAACAAAACGACAGCAGTGATAGTGATATCGTTCAACCTAGAAGGTGATGAATTGTTCGCATAGATAGCGAAAGCGATAATAGTAGTATGGAAGAAAACACACGGCAACATGACAATGTATTGTCAAGTGAAGAGTGGGAAAATGTTACCGAATTGGACGTTCCTCCAGCCACGATAAATTATTATACATATTATTATTATACATATTCCTGATGTGGGACAAAGAAAACAGGACTGCATTGTGTGTTCTAACAGGAAAACACCTGGTGGCAGGCGTCAAACCACTTATTACGGTCAAACATGCACTAATCAGCCTGCAATGCATATTGGGGAGTATTACAAAACTTATCATACTGTACAAAATTATAAACAATAAAATATTTTTTTTTGCAAATATACATTCCTCGATGTCACCCAATTCATATAAGTCCAATATCATTATAATACGTTACTTGGTTCCAAAATTATACTAAATAATAGGAGGGTCTGTAAATGCACGTTTCCGCCACAAAGTAGTGTCGAGTAGCTGGTAGCCAATGTCCAGAATGGTTTGGAGTGCAAAGGGTTAAACATCAGCTATTGAAGAAAAACAGGCTGGTGCCCACCGGTCTTAGTGCTGACCCCTTCTCATCTCCTCCTTGCATAAATGAATCTGCTGCCCTAGTTAAACCACTCTCCATTTCCCCAAACTCCACCATCCTTTATCACCTGAAGGAAACCAAGGCCAGCATTAACAATGTTGTCCTTGGTCCTGGTTTGTTTTTCCCAGTGGAATTAGTTACATTCCTCTAGTTGTCCTTATCTCTGAAGCCTTCCTAAACTCTTCAGAGGTCCCCTCCTGCACAGTCCCTAAAACTGCCTAATTCTCCCTAACTTGCCCTTGGATTCACTATGAAGGCACCGGCTTAGTTCAGTAGTACTGTTATAGGACAGGGAGAGGGGCAGCCCAAGCCCCACAAACCTGCCTACTCTAAATGGGTTCTGCCATCCTCCGCATCAACACAAAACACATGAGACTTTAATGGGAAGGAACTTTAATACAGTTAGGAAACAATACAGGAAAGGCAAAGAATATAGTTTCCCAATCAAGCACCCAAAGTTACCCATCCCCTCGTGGGTAAAACTCCATCCAAATGGGATTGGCCCAGAGCAAGGCCCCAAAGCCTGCCCCAAGTCTAAAGCAGCTTCCAGTGGGGACCCACAGAAAAGGGTCAGAAACAACAGACAAGCCCGGAAGGAAAAGAGCAAAATCAAAATCAAGATAAAAGCTGCCATGGTCACCTCCCCACGGGTCTCACCCACATCTGTGTCACCCAGTCCATGACCAAAAGACAAGCGCAGTTTCTTCACGTGTCTCTAGGCTCCACGCGCCTCCTCCAGGTCTCCTTCTGGCTCCATCCTGCTTCCTTCCTCAGTCTCTTCTTCTGCAGCTTCTCCTCTCCCTGCTCAGCTCCACCCTCCCTTGGGTGGGGCAGGGAACCTCCCCCTTTCCTGGGGACCACCCTGTTACAGTACAATGTTGACAATCAAACCACAACCTTTAGTTTTTCTCATAACTGGAGACTCTTTTTTTTTTTCAATGTCTGTGGGCACCATTAAAATGTATGGCGCAGATAAAGAACAGCCAGCTTCCTCGGGGAAGGGAAAGTTTATTGCTCCCGGGCGGACCCCACGGACCGAAGGCAGGGGTCAGTGGAGTCGCCCACGTTGTTAGGGGGAAGCAGGGTTTTACAGGGTAAGGAGAAGTCAGGTGGGAAGTTGGGTTCATATGGCGGGAGAAGTTTGTAGGGCACGAAAAGATTCCTGGGGCAGGTAGAGGTTCTCTATCTGAGAAGAGACTCATAGTGGGAGGGGGAAAGCTCATTGTCTGAATCCTCCAGGCAGGTATCCGCATTCCTGCCCCCAGGTGGGCTTCCTGGTGGGTTTTGCATTCCGGCCTCCTGCATGGACCTTTCAACCATGTATACCAATTTGTCGACCTCTAGAGACCAAGACAGTTAGACACAAAGACATACAGACATACAACATATAGACAGTATTTTTTATGTCATGTGGAATATCTTATGTAACTGCAGTTTTACTCCATAGGCTCAGAAAAAAATGTTAAAGTCCAAAAAACTGTGGAATGTTGCTGGCAGAAATCAGTTTACAGTTGTTATCCTACAAACCTAAGACTTTGGAAATAGGAAGAAAAAGTTTTATTAATCGCAAGAGTTACATGACCTTGTTTTCAGTATTGAAGACTTTTTTATTAGAAGCCAATCCTGGGGGTATCCTGTTCAGCAGCCGGAAAGAGCAAAAGCAACAATTAACTTTTAAGCAAAAGGAGTCATCTCTTGTTAGCCACCAAGCAGGCAATACTTGGGTTTCCTGGGACAGAAGCTGAAAGAGCAGATTCAACATCTAAGCACAGATTACACCTCCCCCACACTAGGGAGGGACAACAGAAACAACACAGCAACAACACAGGTATGAAAACCTCATACAGTTACATCATGCACCATAAAGAGTGCTTTCCACAACAAGACCTTCCTCAGTAGGAAGCAGAAACTTAGAATCTTGTTTTTGAACAAATCCAGGATTCAAAATGGCAAACATGTCCAAAAAAATTGTGTACACAAAATTCACAGCAGTAAATCCTTGGAGACTCAGACAAAATCTTTTTAATTTTTCTGATCCAGACTTTGCAAAAATTCAAGTTATCTCCAAGAATCCATCAAGGGTACCAGCAATTACCAGTTAATTTTTGTTAACACCCAGGCATACATTTGCTAATTTAAACACCATTGCTCCACAATTGGCTTGCAAAACCCCTCAGGCAGAGGTCAGGAAGTAGTCCAAGACAAAGCAACATATTGCTAAAGAATCATTATTGCCTTTCTAAATGCTGATGAGACAGCAGAGATCACAAAAAGGAAAAAAAAAAGTCCAAAGTCCTAGCAACAAGAACCTCTGAGTTTTACAGGATCCTGCCAAGTGGCCTCAGATGCCATCTTTGATCTGGCCACATGGTCCAACGTACTACCTACCTAATCTTTTGAGTAAACTGTTGCACAGAACAATTTGCACAAATCAAATGTCTTAGCAAATCATTACAAGCAAATTACACACAGACACACAGATCTTCACAAAGCCCAAGCAGTTTTTTTTAACAGCAAATCTACATAAGAAACAAACACACTAGAGAAACCAAAAATCACATTTGCACTTATGGTAGCAAGTGCCATAAGGAAGCCCAAGTTCCCCATAGGGCTGACTAACCAGATGGCTCTGTCCTAAATCACGTTGGACACCAAATCTGTTATAGGGCAGGGAGAGGGGCAGCCCAGACCCCGCAAACCTGCCTGTTCTAAATAGGTTCTGCCATCTGCCTCATCAACACAAAACATCTGAGACTTTATAGGGAAGGAACTTTAATACAATTAGGAAACAATATAGGAAAGGCAAAGAATATAGTTTCCAAATCAAGTACCCAAAGTTACCCGTCCCCTCGTGGGTAAAACTCCATCCAAATGGGATTGGCCCAGAGCAAGGCCCTTAGACACAGGAATTAGGCAGTTTTAGGGACACTGCAGGAGGGGACCTGGGAGAATTGAGGAAGGCTTCAGAGATAAGGGCAGCAAGAGGAGTGTAAACAATTCCACTAGGAAAAACAAACATCCCAGGACCAAGGACAACATTGTTAATGCTGGTCCTGGTTTTCTTCAGGTGGTAAAGGGAGGCAGAGATTGGAGAAATAGAGAGTGATTTAATTTATGGACAACTTAAAAGGGTAGCTGTTTAACTTCAATGCAGGGATGCCCATCCAGAGGATTGGGCCATAAAGATAAAGATGCAACAAATGGGGAAAGACAGACCTGCTAGATAAGGAATGTGAACATCCCCCACTCAGTAGCAAATTAAGTGAAACAGCCTAGAACTAACCAATCACAAAGAGACTGGTGGAGCTTTACAATAATGAGAGAAAGAAGGTATATATTCCCTGAGACACAACTTACTTGGGCTTCCTTGCCCCTCCCAGGCCTGGTTTCCTGGCCTGGGAGTCCTACTTTATTTCTGTTCTTTTTCTCCTCAATGAACTTTTTCTTTCTATAAACAAACCTGCCTCTTTTCTCTTGCTTGCCTGAGCGTCTGCGAAGTTCCTGCTGTGGCTTCGTGAGACACCAACCCGTGGGGGTCTAGTGGCTGGAGCTCAGCGCTGCCCCTACAGCCTGGGATCTGTTCCTGGCTGGGAGACTAGGCCTGACATTTCTGGTATCAGCCCCAAAGCCTGCCACAAGTCTAAAGCATCTTCCAGAGGGGACCCACAGAAAAGGGTCAGAAACAACCAGACAGGTCAGAAAGGAAAAGAGCAAAGTCAAAATCAAGACAAAAACCGCCATTGTCACCTCCCCATGGGTCTCTCACCCACATCTGTGGCACACAAGTTAGGCGCCTGGCCAGATAAAGTCCATCAGTTAGTCCTTGAAACTTTTAGTCCACACTGAGGCCTTTTCCAACCTAATTTCAGGTAATTAAGAGGTCAGCCTTACATTTTTCACTTCAAGACATCATAAGAGCTGTTATGCTATCGATACCGGAATTGTCAGGCCTAGTCTCCCAGTCCAACATACAACCAGGCCAGCTGCAGGGAGCGCTGAGTCCCAGCCACTAGACACCCACGGGTTGGTGTCTCACGAAGCCGCAGCAGGAACTTTGCAGACGCTCAGGCAAGCAAGCGAGAAGAGGCAGGTTTTTTTATAGAAAGAAAAGTTTATTGAGGAGAAAAAGAACAGAAATAAAGTGGGACACCCAGGCCATGAAACCAGGCCTGGGAGGGGCAAGGAAGCCAAAGTGGAGTTGTGTCTCAGGGAATATAGACCTTCTTTCTCTCATTATTCTAAAGCTCCACCAGTCTCTTTGTGATTGGTTAGTTCTCAGCTGTTTCACTTAATTTGCTACTGAGTGGGGGATGTTCACATTCCTTATCTAGCAGGTCTGTCTGTCCCCATTTGTTGCATCTTTATCTTTATGGCCCAGCCCTCTGGATGGGCATCCCTGCATTGAAGTTAAACAGCTGCCCTTCCAAGTAGTCCATAAATTAAACCACTCTCCATTTCCCCAATCTCTACCTCCCTTTATTACTTGAAGGAAACCAAGGCCAGAGTTGACAATGTTGTCCTTGGTTCTGGGATGTTTGTTTTTCCTAGTGGAATTGTTTACACTCCTCTTGCTGCCCTTATCTCTGAAGCCTTCCTCGTTCTCCCAGGTCCCCTCCTGCAGTGTCCCTAAAACTGCCTAATTCCCAGCTTGCCCTGTGTCTCACTTATTCCTATAATGATGATAACTTATACATAAACATGTTTATTTTATATATATATTTTAGGTGATGACAAAATGAAGTTAGTTTTCCTACAGTAAGAAGCAAAAATACACCAAAAGCTCATTAAGCAGTCAACAAATCGTCATTATTAAACTCAGTATATAGTCTTATAGGACAAATATACCACCATTTAAATAATGATAAAAAGAACAGATTTAAAATAGAGATACCAACTGTAGCTTTAGTTTCCCTTAGGACAGTTCAAACTGCAGAGTTACAAATGAATTTCATATAGCTGAGGTTTCTCTTAGCTAAGACAAGGGAAGGAAAAATCAATTAAAATGCTCACCTGGGGAAGTCCAGGTATGAACAAAACCACATTTATCCACATTTATCTCTGTTGACATAGACCAGGTCAATAACTCCTTTTTACTCCAAGCTCCTTTCTTTCCCAAATTAAACACATTTAAACATACAATAAAGCTATTAACTTTTTAACATTATAATTTTAAGGCATATATGCTTTAATTAAACCATTACATTTTAAATTAATTTTTGTTTACCAAAATTTTAGATCACTATTTCAAAATTTGGTTTCATTTCCATTAGAATTTCTATAGGGTGCCATTTATAACAAATTTAACACAGCAACCCTCCAGAGACAAAAGACACAAAGGCAAAGACACAGACACAGAGATCTCTTTCATTTAGAATTTTGGCCATTTGCACTAATTTTTTAGAGATAATATTTTGCCAATATTTCTGACAACACTGACAACAGTTATTAATTTACAAATATTTCTTTTTAATTAATTTTTTTCAGATAAGTAATTATTTCCCAAGTTATATTTGTAAGACTGCCCTTAGGTTCTAGAAAGTGGTGCAGAAAATTCCTTATCAGTTTCCTTGCTCTTTTTTTTTTTAAAGCAGGGTCTCCAGGACCCTCTGTCTGCTCCCATGCCCTCCTATTGTATCCAATGTTACAGCAATGAAGGGGGAGCACACAGATGCTTTTCTGGCCTTCCCCTCTGAGATTTTGACAAGTCCAGTCACCGATCATTTTACCGAATGCCGGCCTCAGTTTCCCTCAGCCAATAAAAGGAAACCAAGTTTGAGGAAAAGGAAAGCGGCTTTATTTGTCGACAAATGAGGAGGGCGGCAGACTCATGTCCAAAAGACCACTGTCCTGCTCTTTGGCAGTGGGCAGGGGTGTTTATACAAAGGGGAGATGGGTAGGGGTCCGCGAAGGGGAGGGGGAAGGGGTCTGCACGGAGACAAGTGGGCGCCAGCTCAACAAGGAGATGGATGGGTTTTCATTAAGGGGAGAGGGAAAGTGTCAGCACAGAGATGGGGAAGGGGAGGGGGTCTTCACAGAGAGGGGTGATCACCAGCTTGTTTTCATTAGGGGGAGTGGGAAGGGTCTGCATGGAAACCAGAGGGCGCCAGCTTGTTTTTCTTCTCAAAGGGAGGGGGATGCTGCAACAAATGGGAAGGACAAGCTATGAATCCTGTTAATGCTAGATAAGGGGAATTGCAAGAAATAGGGAAAAGACAAACTTGTTAACTGTATCAATCAGCCATATGACTTGTCGACAGAACCACAGGCAAAGCCCAATTTATCTCCGCAGCTGCAGCTGTGGAGATTTCATACACACACACTGTTGTAGAGCAACCCCGATACAAAACAGGGTGCCTGACTGTGGGTCCTCACCTGAGCACTTAAAAGGACTTATCAATGCTCTACTGCAGGCACACGTGAAAGGTTAATAAAAGGTTTATTTACAATGGAAGGGGAAATGAGGAAATGTAAAGCTCAGGGAGAAAAGTGGGAGACAAAGTTTTAAATGAGTCCTACCCGATCCGCTGATCAGGAATCCCAAAATGGCACTCAGAGCTGGCCGCCAGCCAGGAGCTGTGAAGCCAGGAAGCGAGCAATAGCGAGTCCCCCAAGGCCCACGTGTTTGGTTTTTATATCCAACCTGGCTGCCCAACTCCACCCTCAGGTCCCAGCCACCCTCCCTTTGGTGGTGATGGGATTTGTCTTTCCCAATGTCTTGATGGCTTTAGTCTGGAGTGGGGGTGGGGTCCACAAAGCCTGTATGGTATTAACTCAGGACATCATTTCCCCCTAACAACACCACTCTCTCACACATACACACCCCGAAGGATATAACCATACCATCCCTCCCTTTCTGGGAGTTCCAAGGTTCCCTACCAAAACCAAATGAGACCAGTGAGGCCTCCCTGAGAGGTGATCAGTTTCTCCTTCTACCACTCTGGGTAGGCCAAATGGGAACCAGGATCCCGGGACCTTACCTGATCGGACGCCAGCACCAAGTCCTGGCCTCACTCAGCCCTTTGGAAGTCTGGCCTGGAAGGCAGCGTGGGGGCTGGTCAGGAGCAACCAAGTCAGAGACTACCTACATTCCTCAGCGGAGCACACTTCCCCTTCCTTGGCTCCCTTTCCCATCCCCCACTCTCTGTCCTCCAGACCCAGTGGCTCAAAGGGCCAAAGCACTTGTTGTTTCCTGGTCAGGGAACCAAAAAATGTTGCAGAAATAAATTCTAGCCTTTACCCAGGCAGGGTAAGAACAAGCGATACTTTAGGAATGGTGAGGTCAGGTCATGCATGAGGTCTCAGACCTGGGTAGTCCCATAAGGTCTGAGCACTGGTCTAGAGACAAAGAGTTTGTTTTATGTACAACCACTTTACATTGATAAAGTTGGTCAGTTAGCATACAAATTCTTGACACAGGAAAAGGGACAGGACACAGATCTTCCAGGATGGTGGGCTGCCAGACCTTGTTTAGATATGCTTATTAAGGAAGCAAACTTATTATTTACTTTACATTTCCAGGTCTATAACAGGGAAAGATTTCTTTTTCTTAGCAGTTCCCTTTCATTTTGACCCCAATCCCTCCTTTCCCCGCGCCCCCCATACTGTATCTCTGGTTCATAGTTGTTTGTTGATTTTGATTTTTTCTTCTTACAGTTATTCTTTTTCCTGGTCCCTTATTAGGTTTTCGAGAATCCTGCTATGAGTGAGACCACCCGGTATTTTTCTTTTTCTTTCTGGCTTATTTCGCTGAGCATGATCCCTTCCAGCGCCATCCATGTTGCTGCAAATTGTATGTGTTTATCTTTTTTGAATGCTGAGTAATATTCCACTGTGTATATGTACCATTTTTTTTTTTTTTTAAAGATTTATTTATTTATTTATTCATACAAACACTGGGTACAGTCTGAAGCACAGGAGGGTGAGAGAATTCACCAGAGCCAGAGCGGGGAGCAGAGCAGGCAGAAGGACCGAAGTACACTGCTGAGGGGAGCAGCGGGCGGCAGGAGAGGTCTGTGCGCCATGCGGGACCCTCCTCCGGTGGCTGGGGAGCAGCCAGGGAGAAGTTGGGAGCAGCCGGGGATCGAACCAGTGCCGTGGAGGCTGCGGGCAGCTTCACAACTGTAGAGGCAGGACAGGCCACAGTGCAGGTTTTCTGATCCCATGCAGACCGGGTGAAGGAGGAGTCAGAGTCCTCAGTGGTTTTGCAGGTTTTTATTGGGGTTCAGCGGGTACGTGGCAGGCAGGGGGTTGGGGGGCTGGGAGGCTGGCAGTCCTCCCAGCCCCCAGCAAATCTTCACTCTATCTGGGCTCTCTAGCATTCTCTTCTTCTGCTTCGGGCTTCTTCTCTTTCGGCTTCTACTGGCGTCCCCGTGATACCACCCTTAAAAGCACAGTCTTAGCACAGGTGTACCCACTTCATGTGCCCGCCATCAGGCATGCATTCAGGATCACAGGGTTCCCTCATCTATCCTGACAGTGGGAGGGCAGAAAAGCCTGATTTTTCACCTTACCCTACAGCAACCCAGCGCTCAAAATCTGCACCACCGGGGAGGCCATGTACCACATCTTCCTGATCCAGTCATCTATTTTTGGGCATTTGTGTTTTTTCCAAAGCTTAGCTATTGTAAATAGTGCTGCTATAAACACAGGGGTGCAGGTGGTGCTCTTTGGAATTCATGTTTCTGTGTCCTTTGGGTAAATACCTAGTGTTATAGGGCAGCCCTGATATTGAACGGGTTGCCTGGCTGTGGGTCCTCACCCATGTGCTTACAAGGGACATATTAATACTCCACTACAGGCATACACAAAAGGTTAATAAAAGGTTTGCTTACAAGGGAAAAGGAAATAAGGAAAATGTACAACTCAGAGAGAAAATAGGGAAATAAAGTCATTAATGCATCCTACCCGATCCGCCGACCTGGAAACCCAAAAAGCACTCTCCGAGCTGGCCGGACGCTGTGAGCTGGCAGAGAGTCAAAATGGGGGACCCCTCCAAAGCCCACGTGTCTGGCTTTATACCAACCTGGCTGCTTAACCCCACCCTCAGGTCCCAGCCAACTTCCCTTTGGTGGTGATGGGATTTGGAGTTCCCAGTGTCTTTGGATTTGGCCTGGGGTGGGGGTGGAGTCCACAAAGCCTGTATGGAATTAGCTTTAGGACATCCTTTTCCCCTAACAATAGGAGTGGAATTGCTGGATCCTATGGAAGCTCTATCTTTAGTAGATTAAAGAATCTCCACACAGCTTTCCACAGTGCACAACCACCATCTTTTGAAAGCAATGATATAGATTGAAAATAGTTATAGGGCCTCCCCTGGTGGCGCAGCAGTTGAGCGCTGGGCTGCGAAGCTGCCTGCAGCCTCTGCAGCACCAGTTCGATCCTCGGCCACCAGTGAGGGTACCACATGGTGTGGCAGATCTCTCCTGTCTCACCCGCTGCTCCCCTCAGCAGTGTATTTCATCAGTCTGCCTGTTCTGATCCCCACTCTGGCTCTGGTGAATTCTCCCACTCTCCCTCACTTCTGACTGTACCCAGTGCTTGTATAAATAAATAAATAAATCTTTAAAAAAATAGTTATAACTTAAGTTCTAGGAATAGATAGTGACAGTCAACTTAAAAAGTAATCTTGATGAAGGAAGCAATGAAGGAAAATATTACTAATTTTGCCCCCCTCAATTTTAACTTTTACAAAAAATATGCAAAGTCAAAATATAAACAAAGGAAAAGTTTCTACCACACATGATTGAACATGGGGCTTCTCCTTATTTTACGAAGAGATTGTCCTATCAATAAGAAAGAGGTAAATGATTCTATTGAAAAATAGATTATCAACAGTTAAATGACAATAAAAATGCAAATAGATATCAAATATGGGACTGCTCTCTCAGTTACATTCATAAAGAAATACAAATCAAAATGATGGTGCAGTGTAAATGATCATCTTGTAAATGACACCAAATGAATGGACACAATCTAATATTTGTGAGGTTTGTCTGGAGGTCTTATGGGAAGGTAAATTTGCTCAACATTTTGGTGCACGATACCTGTCAAGATGTAAAATGTATTTCCTTTGCCAGTCAATTTTATCTTATATATATTTTTAAGTACATTATATCTATCTCTCTATTCTCTATCTGTATCAATATATGTATCATTCATCTAATCTTACTTATTTCTGTGCCTAAGTATATTTATAGCAGCGTTGTTTCTAAGGCAAAAAAAAAAAGTTGCTTCTAAGGCAAAAAAAAAAAAAAAAACCAAAAAAGTTGCTTCTAAGGCAAAAAAAAAAAGGGTGGGAGAGCTAAGTAAAACTCCACTGTCCATAAATAAGAGACTAGATAAATTAAAGTGTATACATATTATGGAATATTTTGCGGTTATTAACAGAATGAGATAGACCAATACATGCTGACATGGCAACTTCTGCAAGTCAAAGCACTACTAAGTAAAAAGCAAGATTCAAAGCCACATACATGACACACAGAAACACAGATATGGGCATATATGCGCATGCATGTGTGCTATGGATTTCTGTGTGTATATGTGTATATTGATAATAATTTCATGAGCATATGAATTTGAAGATGTGTAGAATCATCTCTGTATATCAGAAGGAAGTTTAAGGGGAAGTGTCTGAAGGGAATGGAGTTTGTTGGGGGTCAAGGTGCCCTTCATTCTGACTCAGTCCTTAGCTCCCGGAGATCTGTGATTGGGAGACAGGTCCTTTTGGGCTGTGAGGTTGGTTTCAGTTGACATGAAACTGAAGCACACATTACAGTATATTACATATTACATTATAGTCTTTTTATAAGACACCAATTCAAGGGTTTCATTTTAACTTTGGGGAGTATCTACACCTGACAAAGCAAACCACACATACCCAGGTGAGTTTCATTGTCAAAACCATTAAACTGGGGCCTCCCAGTGTACAGCGGGTTGAGTGCAGTGCTGTGAAGCTGTCCGCAGCTCTGCAGTACGGGTTCGATTTCCTGCTGGCCAGGGAGATACCCATGGCGTGGCAGACCTCTCCTGCCTTGCCCGCTGCCCTCCTCAGCAGTGTTTTCAGTCTGCCTGCCTGTTCTGTTCCCTGCTCTGTCTCTGGTGAATCTGCTCACCCTCCTGCACCTCTAAATAAATCTTAAAAAAAAAACCAAACCAACCATTGAAACTGGCTTGGATCATCTGGTAGCAAGGTGGTGAAATAGTCCACACCTTGCTAGCCACTGCTTAACTGAGCACCTCTACTTTTAGACTTTGTGGGGAGGGGTATAATTCTGTACCTTTGTCTCTTGGTTTCTGACATGCGTCTCCTGTCTTGGCTTCTTGGAATCCAGATACACAGAAGGAAGCCTCCACAACGTGGGCCTTCCAGAACATGGTTCCTGAGATTCTACCAACAATGCCTAAGCATCCAAAGAGCATGTCCACAGGGCAGTCCACAAGGAGGATTTGGGAGACATTACTGCCTTGAGAAAATTAAGTTTGCAAAAGCATATTATTTAGCTTGTCCAGTTTCCCTAAAATTCTCCAA
>NW_023602074.1:188682-383134 GCF_014898055.3 Talpa occidentalis | reverse complement strand
GGGTCAGATCCGGCCAGGGGCGGAGCCTGGTGCTCATCAGGCGCTGCGTGCCAGGTGCGGACTCTTCCCCATGGAGTGGTGCTGGCTTGCCCAGGGCTTTTTTCCGCGCCGGCCTGTGTGCCTGCGTTTTGGAGGAGGCAGCGTTCGCCGCTTGTCCGTGGCTTCCAGGGGGTGCCCTCCCCTCACCGGGACCCCGGCGCTACGTCTAGGGCATCTGCGGGCGCAAGGCCCAGCCGCTTGGACTGTGAGTACGAGAGTAGGGTGCAGGCGTGACCTGGGAGGAAGGTTTGGGCTTCCGCGAAGGGGAAGATGGCCACGTTCCCCATGGGGGAGGACAATCCTGTACCCCCATGGGTGCAGGGTTGCCCCCAGCCCGGTGGAGGCTGAGGGTCCCCGAACCCAATCACCAGCGCCCCCTAGCGGCGGCCCTAGTAAGTGCACCTGTGCAAAGCCAGAGTCGGGTGTCGGGGTCAGGCTCCGGCCAGGGGCGGAGCCTGGGGCTCAACAGCGCTGCTGGGCCAGGTGCGGACTCTTCCCCTTTGAGTGGTGCTGGCTTGCCCGGGGCTTTTTTCCGCGCCCGCCTGAGTGCCTGCACTTTTGGAATTGGCCGCGGTCGCCGCTTGTCCCTGGCTTCCAGGGGGAGCCCTCCACTGAGCGAGACCCCGGCCCTCCGTCTAGGTATGCGGGCGAACGACACCGCCGCTGGGGCTGTGAATGTGAGAGGCGGGTGCAGGCGTGCCCCGGGAGGAAGGTTTGTGATTCCCCGAAAGGGAAGAGGGCCCCGTTCCCCCATGGGGGTGGACAATCCCGTACCCCCATGGGTGCAGTGGTGCCCCCTGCCCGGTGGGGGCTTTTTTCCGCGCCGGCCTGTGTGCCTGCAGTTTTGGAAGAGGCCGCGGGCGCCGCTTGTCCCTACTTCCATGGAGTGCCCTACACTGATCGGGAACCCGGCCCTACGTCAAGGTCTTCTGCGGGTGCACAGCCCCGCCGCTGGGGCTGTGAGTGCGAGAGGAGTGTGCAGGCATGCCCCGGGAGGAAGGTTTGGGCTTCCGCGAAGGAGAAGAGGGCCCCATTCCCCCATGGGGGAGGACAATCCCATACCCCCATGGGTGCAGGGTTGGCCCCAGCCAGGTGGGGACTGAGGGTCCCTGAAACCATTCACCAGCGCCCCCTAGCGGCGGCCATAGTAAGTGACCCTGTGCGCAGCCAGAGTCGGGTGGGCGGGGTCAGGCTCCAACCATGGGCGGAGCCCGGGGCTCATCAGCGCTGCTGGGCCAGGTGCGGACTCTTCCCCTTTGAGTGGTACTGGCTTGCCCGGGGCTTTTCTCTATGCCGGCCTGTGTGACTGCAGTTTTGGAAGAGGCCGCGGTCTCCGCTTGTCCCTGGCTTCCAGGGGTGCCATCCCCTGACCGGGAACCCGGCCCTCCGTCTAGGGCGTCTGCGGGCGCACGGCCCCGCCGCTGGGGCTGTGAGTGCGAGAGGAGGGTGCAGGCATGCCCCGGGAGGAAGGTTTGGGCTTCCGCGAAGGAGAAGAGGGCCCCATTCCCCCATGGGGGAGGACAATCCCATACCCCCATGGGTGCAGGGTTGGCCCCAGCCAGGTGGGGACTGAGGGTCCCTGAACCCCATCACCAGCACCCCATAGCGGCGGCCCTAGGAAGTGCCCCTGTGCGCAGCCAGAGTCGGGTGGGCGGGGTCAGGCTCCAGCCATGGGCGGAGCCCGGGGCTCATCAGCGCTGCTGGGCCAGGTGCGGACTCTTCCCCTTTGAGTGGTGCTGGCTTGCCCGGGGCTTTTCTCTATGCCGGCCTGTGTGCCTGCAGTTTTGGAAGAGGCCGCGGTCGCCGCTTGTCCCTGGCTTCCAGGGGGTGCCATCCCCTGTCCGGGAACCCGGCCCTCCGTCTAGGGCGACTGCGGGCGCACGGCCCCGCCAATGGGGCTCTGAGTGCGAGAGGAGGGTGCAGGCGTTCCCGGGAGGAAGGTTTGGGCATCCGGAAGGGGAAGCTGGCCGAGTTCCACCATGGGGGTGTTCAATCCCGTACCCCCATGGGTGCAGGGGTGGCCCCAGCCCGGTGGGGGCAGAGGGTCCACGAACCCCCTCACCAGCGACCCCTAGCTTCGGCCCTAGGTATTGCCCCTGTGCGCAGCCAGAGTCGGGGGGCGGGGTCAGGTTTCGGCCAGGGGCGGAGCCTGGGTCTCATCAGCGCTGCTGGGCCAGGTGTGGACTCTTCCCCTTTGAGTGTTGCTGGCTTGTCCGGGGCTTTTTTCCGCACAGGCCTGTGTGCCTGTATTTTTGAAATAGGCCGCGGTCGCCGCTTGTCCCTTGCTTCCAGGGGGTGCCCTCCCCTGACCGGGACCCCGGCCGTCCGTCTACGGCGTCTGCGGGCACACGGCCCCGCCGCTGGGGCTGTGAGTGCGAGAGGAAGGTGCAGGCGTGCCCCGGGCGATGGTTTGGGCTTCCGCGATGGGAAGAGGGCCCCGTTCCCCCATGGGGGAGGACAATCCTGTACCCCCATGCGTGCAGGGGTGGCCCTAGACCAGGTGGGGGCTGAGGGTCCCCGAACCCCATCACCAGTGCCCCCTCGCGGCGGCCCAAGGAAGTGCATCTGTACGCAGCCAGATTCAGGTGGGCGGGGTCAGGCTTCGGCCAGGGGCGGAGCCTGGGCCTCATCAGCGCTACAGGGCCAGGTGCGGACTCTTCCCCTTTGAGTATGCTGGCTTGCCCGGGGCTTTTGTCCCAGCCGGCCTATGTGCCTGCAGTTAAGGAAGAGATCGTGGTCGCCGCTTGTCCCTGGCTTCCAGGGGGTGCCCTCCCCAGACGGGACCCCGGCCCTCAATCTAGGGCATCTGCGGGCGGACGGCCCCGACGCTGGGGCTGTGAGTGCAAGAGGAGGGTGCAGCGAGCCCCGGGAGGAAGGTTTGGGCTTCCGCGAAGGGGAAGAGGGTCCCGTTCCCCCATGGGGGAGGACAATCCCGTACCCCCATGGGTGCAGGTGTGGCCCCAACCCGGTGGGGGCTGAGGGTCCCCGAACCCCCTCACGAGCGCACCCTAGAAGGGGCCCTAGGAAGTGCTCCTGTGCGCAGCCAAAGTAGGGTGGGCGGGGTAATGCTCCGGCCAGGGGCGGAGCGTGGGGCTCATCAGCGCTGCTGGGCCAGTTGCGGACTCTTCCCCTTTGAGTGGTGCTGGCTTGCCCGGGCCTTTTTTCTGCGCCGGCTTGTGTGCCTACAGTTTTGGAAGAGTCCGCGTTCGCCGATTGTCCCTGGCTTCCAGGGGGTGCCCTCTCCTGACCGGGACCCCGGCCCTGTTTCTACAGCGTCTGCGGGCGAACATCTGCGCCGCTGGGGCGTGAGTGCGAGAGGAGGGTGCAGGCGTGCCCCAGGAGGAAAGTTTGGGCTTCCGGAAAGGGGAACAGGTCCCCGTTCCCCCATAGGGGAGGACAATCCCGTACCCCCATGGGTGCAGCGGTGGCCCCAGCCTGGTGAGGGCTGAGGATCCCCGAACCCCCTCACCAACGCCCCCTAGCGGCGGCCCTAGGAAGTGCACCTCTGCGCAGCCAGAGTTGGGTTGGCGGGGTCAGGCTCGGAACAGGGGTGGAGCCTGGGGCTCATCAGCGATTCTGGGCCTGGTGCGGACATTTCCCCTTTGAGTGGTGCTGGCTTGCCCGGGGCTTTTTTCCACGCCGGCCTGTGTGCCTGCAGTTTTGTAAGAGGCCTTGGTCGCCTCTTGTCCCTGGCTTCCAGGGGGTGCGCTCCCCTGACCTGGACCCCGGCCCTCCGCTTAGGGCGTCTGCGTGCGCATGGCCCCGCCGCTGGGGCTGTGAGTGCGAGAGGAGGGTGCAGGCGTGCCCCGGGAGGAAGGTTTGGGCTTCCGCGAAGGGGAAGAGGGCCCTGTTCCCCCATGGGGGAGGACAATCCCGTACCCCCATTTGTGCAGGGGTGGCCCCAGCCCGGTGGGGGCTGAGGGTCCCCTATCCACCTCAACAGCGACCCCTAGCGACGGCCCTAAGAAGTGCCTCTGTGCACAGCCAGAGTCGGGTGGGCGGGGTCAGGCTCCGGCCAGGTGCGGAGCCGGGGTCTCATCAGCGCTGCTAGGCTAGGTTCGGACTCTTACCGTATGAGTGGTGCTGGCTTTTCCGCGGCTTTTTACCGCGCCGGCCTGTGTGCCTGCAGTTTTGGAAGGAGCCGCAGTTGCCGCTTGTCCCTGGCTTCCAGTGGGGGCTCTCCCCTGACCGGGACCCCGGCCTTCACATAGGGCGTCTGCGGGTGCACGGCCCCGCTGCAGGGGCTGTGAGTGCGAGAGGAGGGTGCAGGCGTACCAGGGAATAAGGTTTGGGCTTCCGAGAATGGGAAGAGTGCCCCGTTCACCCATGGTGGAGGACAATCCCGTACCCCCATGGGTGCAGGGGTGGCCCCAGCCCGCTGGGGGCTGAGGGTCCCCGAACCACCTCACCAACGCAGCCTAGCGGTGGCCCAAGGAAGTGCACCTGTGCGCAGCCAGAGTCGGTTGGGTGGTGTCAGGCTCCAGCCAGGGCCATAGCCTGGGGCTCATCAGCGCTTTTGGGCCAGGTGCAGACTCTTCCCCTTTGAGTGGTGCTGGCTTCCCTGGGGCTTTTTTCCACGACGTCCTGTGTGCCTGCATTTTTGGAAGAGGCCGCTGTAGCCGCTTATCCCTGTCTTCCAGGGGGTGCCCTCCCCTGATCCTGACCCAGGCCCTATGTCTTGGGCGTCTGCGGGCGCACGGCCCCGCCACTGGGGCTGTGAGTGCGATAGGAGGGTGCAGGCGTGCACCGAGAGGAAGGTTTGGGCTTCCGCGAAGGGAAAGAGCTCCCGGTTCCCCCATTCGAGAGGACAATCCCGTAACCCCATGGGTGCAGGGGTGGCCCTAGCCCGGGTGCGGACTGAGGTTCCCCGAATCCTCTCACCAGCGCCCCCTAGCGGCGGCCCTAATAAGTGCACCTGTGCGCAGCCAGAGTCGGGTGGGCGTGGTCAGGCTCCTTCCAGGGGTGGAGCCTGGGGCTCATCAGCACTGGTGGGCCAGGTGTGGACTCTTCCCCTTTGAGTGCTGCTGGCTTGCCCGGGGCTTTTTTCCGCGCCGGACTGTGTGCCTGCAGTTTTGGAAGAGGACGTTCGCCTCTTGTCCCTGGCTTCCAGGGGGTGCCCTCCCCTGTCCGGGACCCCGGCCTTCTGTCTAGGGCATCTGCGGGCGCACGGCCCCACCGCAGGGACTGTGAGTGCGAGAGTAGGGTGCAGGTTGCCCCGGGAGGAAGGTTTGGGCTTCCGCGAAGGTGAATTGGGCTCCGTTCCCCCATGGGGTAGTTAAATCCCGTACCCCCATGGGTGCAGAATTGGCCCCAGCCCGGTGGAGGCTGAGGGTCCCCGAACCCCCTCTCCTGCGCACCCTAGCGGCGGCCCTAGGATGTGCCCATGTGCGCAACCAGAGTCGGGTGGTAGGGGTCAGGCTCCGGCCGGGGGCGGAGCCTGGGGCTCCTCAGCGCTGTTGGGCCATGTGCTATCTCTTCCCCTTTGAGTGGTGCTGGCTTGACCGGGGCTTTTTTCTGCGCCGGCCTGTGTGTCTGCAATTTTGGAAGAGGCCTTGTTCGCCGCTTGTCTCTGGATTCCATGTGGTGCCCTCCCCTGACCGGGACCCCGGCCTTCCGTCTAGGTAGTCTGCGGGCGCACGGCCGCGCCGAAGGGGCTGTGAGTGCGAGAGGACGGTGCAGGAGTGGCCCGGGAGGAAGGTTTGGGCTTCCGCGAAGGGGACGAGGGCCCCGTTCCCCCATGGGGGAGGAAAATCCCGTACCCCCATGGGTGCAGGGTTGGTCTCAGCCCGGTTGGGGCTGAGGGTCCCCCTACCCCCTCACCAGCCCGCCCTAGCGGTGGCCCTAGGAAGTGCCCCTGTGCGCAGTCAGAGTCGGGTGGGCGGGTCACGCTCCGGACAGGGTCGGAGTCTGGGGCTCATCAGCGCTGCTGGGCCAGGTGCGGACTCTTCGCCTTTGAGTGGTGCTGGCTTGCCCGGGGCTTTTTTCCGCGCCAGCCTGTGTGCCTGCTGTTTTGGAAGAGGCCGCAGTCGCCCCTTATCCCTGGCTTGCAGGGGGTGACCTCCCCTGACCAGGAACCCGTCCCTCCGTCTAGGGCGTCTGCGGGCTCACGGCCCCACCGCTGGGGCTGTGAGTGCGAGAGGAGGGTGCAGGCGTGCCCCGGGAGGAAGGTTTGGGCTTCCTCGAACAGGAATAGGGCCCCTATCCACCATGGGGGAGAACATTCCCTTACCCCCATGGGTGAAGTGGTGGCCCCAGCCCGGTGGGGGCTGAGGGACCCCGAACCCACTCACCAGCCCCACCTAGCGGGTGCCTAGGTAGTGCCCCTGTGCGAACCCAGAGTCGGGTGGGCGGGGTCAGTCTCCGGCCAGGGGCGGAGCCTGGGGCTCATCAGCGCTGCTGGGCTAGGTGCGGATTCTGCCCCTTTGAGTGTTGCTGGCTTGCCCGGGGCTTTTTTCCGCGCCGGCCTGTGTGCCTGCGGTTTTGAAAGAGGCCCCGGTCGCCGCTTGTCCCTGGCTTCCAGGGGGAGACCTCCACTGACCGGAAACCCGGCCCTCCGTCTAGGGAGTCTGCGGGCGCACGGCCCCGCTGCTGGGGCTGTGAGTGCGAGAGGACGGTGCAGGTGTACCCCGGTAGGAAGTTTTGGGCTTCCGCGAAGGGAAAGAGGGCCCCTATCCCCAATGTGGGAGGACAATCCCGTACCCCATGGATGCAGCGGTGGCCCAAGCCCAGTGGGGGCTGAGGGTCCACGAACCCCTCACCAGTGACCCCTAGCGGCGGCCCAAGGAAGTGCACCTGTGCGCAGCCTGATTCGGGTGGGCGGGTTCAGGCTCCGGCCAGGGGCGGAGCCTGGGGCTGATCAGTGCTGTTGGGCCATGGGCGAACTCTTCCCCTTTGAGTGGTGCTGGCTTGTCAGTGGCTTTTTTCCGCGTCGTCCTGTGTGCCTGCAATTTTGGAAGAGGAAGCGGTCGCCGCTTGTCCATGGATTCCAGGGGGTGTCCTCCCCTGACCGGGAACCCGGCCCTCCGTCCAGGGCGTCTTCGTGTGCACGGCCCCGCCGCTGGGGCTGTGAGTGCGAGAGGAGGGTGCAGGCGTGCCCTGGGAGGAATGTTTGGGCTTCCGCGAAGGGGAAGAGGGCCCCATTCCCCCATGGGGGAGGACAATCCCATAACCCCATGGGTGCAGGGTTTGCCCCAGCCCGGTGGGGGTTGAGGGTTCCCGAGCCCCCTCACTAGCGCCCCATAGCGGCGGCCCTTGGAATTGCACCTGTGCACAGCCAGATTCTGGTGGGCGGTGTCAGGCTCCGGCCAGGGGAGGAGATTGGGTCTCATCAGCGCTGCTGGGCCAGGTGAGGACTCTTCCCCTTTGAGTGGTGCTCGCTTGCCCGGTTCTTTTTTCCGCGCCGGCCTGTGTGCCTGCAGTTTTGGTAGAGGCCGCGGTCGCCGCTTGTCCCTGGCTTCCAGGGGTTACCCTCCACTGACCGGGACTCCGGCTGCTGCAGGAGGCCTTAATGCCCCAGCCAGATATGACACTGGCAAGCAGCAAAGGCCAAAGGGCCTCACACCGTGGGGCCAAAGCCAAAGAGCCTCACACCGTGGGGCTAAAGATTCCTTGTGCCTCACACCGTGAGGTTGAAGACCTAACATTCCTTCACTTTTTGTTCTTGGTCATAAATAAAAAAAAAATTCCCAAAAAAGTACATTAGGCACTACATCAGTATATTGCAAATAAATGGCATGAAAAATTAGAAACTAATTATTAAACAATTTGGCCTACTTGACAATGAAAGACAACTTATTGACCATGCCTGAGAAACATTAAAATACAATAATCATAGTAGGTCCTTCTATTTTGTTTTCTCTTGAAGTTTCTTGGGTAAATTTTTAATATGAAGTAATTTAAGAAATTTCTAGTTAGAAAAAGTTCTAATAGCTAAACTGCATCTGGTCTCCGGCTGAAGGTCATGTGAATAGAATAGTCCTTTGATGCTTAGGCTTTAGCTGATAGGGATGCACTGGCGGTTATTCACTGTTTTTAATAATTGTCTAAATGAAAAAAATAAGTAGCTTTAATGTTAGGTTTGGTTTATTATCTGTTAACCTTGAAAGCTGCCGTCTAGCTGAGACCTGTAGGGGCCAGTAGTCTATGGGAAACATAATATACTAATTGTTTATGCTTTACACTTGATAATGTATTTTCTTATTATTATTACTAATAATGAATAAATAAAGACCTACTGAGTCTCTCAGCAGAAAATACTAACACCTCACCAATTGTCGGTGTCTCCTCATTCCCTTCCCCTCAGCATTTAAGTTTTCAGTTCTTTCGTTTACGCCTAGGCCGTCTCCTCCTTTCAGGAAACCCTGACAAGACGTTTTGTCGGAGGTTGGTCCCCGGCATCCGGCCCTCCGTCTAGGGCGTCTGCGGGCGCACAGCCCCGCCGCTGGGGCTGTGAGTGTGAGAGGAGCGTGCAGGCGTGCACCGGGAGGAAGGTGGGGGCTTCCATGAAGGGAAGAGGGCCCCGTTCCCCCATGGGGGAGGACAATCCCGTACCCCCATGGGTGCATGGGTGGCCCCAGCCCGGTGGGGGCTGAGGGTCCCCGAACCCCCTCACCAGCGCCCCCTAGCGGCGGCCCTAGGACGTGCACCTGTGCGCAGCTAGTGACGGGTGGGCGGGGTCAGGTTCCGGCCAGGGGCGGACCTGGGGCTCATCAGCACTGCTGGGCTAGATGCGGACTCCTCCCATTTGAGTGGTGCTGGCTTGCCCGGGGCTTTTTTCCCCGCCGGCCTGTGTGCCTGCAGTTTTGGAAGAGGCCGCGGTCGCCTCTTGTCCCTGGCTTCCAGGGGGTGCCCTCCCCTGACCGGGACCCCGGCCCTCCGTCTAGGGCGTTTGCGGGTGCACGTCCCCGCCGATGGGGATGTGAGTGCGAGAGGAGGGTGCGGGCCTGCCCCGGGAGGAAGTTTTGGGCTTCCGAGAAGGGGAAGGGGTCCCCGTTCCCCCATGCGGGAGGAAAATCCCGTAACCCCATGGGTGCAGGGGTGGCCCCAGCACGGTGGGTGCTGAGGGTCTCCGAACCCCCTCACCAGCGCCCCCTAGCGGCGGCCCTAGGAAGTGCACCTGTGCGCAGCCAGAGTCGGATGGGCGGGGTCCGGCTCCAGCCAGGGGCGGAGCCTGGGGCTCATCAGCGCTGCTGGGCCAGGTGCGGACTCTTCCCCTTTGAGTGGTGCTGGCTTGCCCGGGGCTTTTTTCCGTGTTAGCCTGTGTGCCTGCAGTTTTGGAGAGGCCACGGTCGCCGCTTGTCCCTGGATTCCAGGGGGTGCCCTCCCCTGACCGGGACCCTGGCCCTCCGTCTAGGGCGTCTGCGGGTGTTCGGCCACGCCGCTGGGGATGTGAGTGCGAGGTGAGGGTGCAGCCATGCCCCAGAAGGCAGTTTTGGGCTACTGCGAAGGGGAAGAGGGCCCCGTTCCCACATGGGGAGGACAATACCTTAGCCCAATGTGTGCAGGGGTGGCCCCAAATGGTGGGGCTGAGGTTCCCCCAACCCCCTCACCAGCGCCCCCTAGTGGCGGCACTAGTAAGTACACATGTGCGCAGCCATAGTTGGGTGGGCGGGGTCATGATCCGTGCAGGGGCGGAGCCTGAGGCTCATCAGCGATGCTGGGCCAGGTGCGCATTCTTCCGATTGAGTGGTGCTGGCTTACCCGGGGCTTTTTACCGCGCCGGCCTGTGGGCCTGCGATTCGGAAGAAGCCGCGGTCGCCGCTTGTCCCTGGCTTCCATGGGGTGCCGACCCCTGACCGGGAACGCGGCCCTCCGTCTAGGGCGTCTGCGGGTGCACGGCCCCGCCCCTGGGGCTGTGAGTGCGAAAGGAGCGTGCAGACGTGCCCCGGGAGGAAGTATTGGGCTTCCGCGAAGGGGAACGGACAACGTACCCCATGGGGGATGACAGTCACGTATCCCATGGGTACAGCGGTTGCCCCAGCCCGGTGGGGGCTGAGGGTCACCGAACCCCCTCACCCGCGCCCCCTAGCGGCGGCCCTAGGAAGTGCACCTATGAGCAGCCAGAGTCCGGTGGGCAGGGTCAGGCTCCAGCCAGGGGCCAAGCCTGGGGCTCATCAGGGCTGCTGGGCAAGGGGCGGACTCTTCCCCTTTGAGTGGTGCTGGCTTGACCAGGGCTTTTTTCCGCGCTGGCCTGTGTGCATGTAGTTTTGGAAGAGGCCGCGGTCGCGCTAGTCCCTGGCTTCCAGGTGATGCCCTCCCCTGACCGGGACCCCGGCACTCGTTCTAGGGCGTCTGCGGGTGCACGACCCCGCCTCTGGGGCTGTGAGTGCGAGAGGAGTGTGCAGGCGTGCACCTGGAGGAAGTTTTGGGCTTCCGCGAAGGGGATGAGGGCCCCGTTCCCTCATGGGGGAGGATAATCCCGTACCCCCATGGTTGCAGTGGTGGACCCAGCCCGGTGGGGGCTGAGGGTCGCCGAACCCCCACACCAGCGCCCCGTAGCAGCGGGCCTAGGACGTTCCTCTTTGCGCAGCCAGAGTCGGGTGGGCGGGGTCAGGCTACTGCCAGGGCTGGAGCCTCGGGCTCATCAGCGCTGCTGGGCCAGGTGCGTAATCTTCCTCTTTGAGTGGTGCTGGCTTGCCTGGGACTTTTTTCCGCGACGGACTGTGTGCCTGCAGTTTTGGAAGACACCGCGGTCGCCGCTTGTCCCTGGCTTCCGGGGGTGCCCTCCCCTGACCAGGATCCCGGACCTCCGTCTAGGGCGTCTGCGGGCGCACTGCCCCGCCGCTGGGGCTCTGAGTGCGAGAGGAGTGTGCAGGCGTGCCCCGGGAGTAAGGTTTGGGCTTCCGCGAAGGGGAAGAGGGCCCCGTTCCCCCCTGTGGGAGGACAATCTCGTACCCCAATGGGTGCAGGTGTGGCCTCAGCCCGGTGGGGGCTGAGGGTCCCAGAACACCCTGAACAGCGCCCCCTAGCGGTAGCCCGAGGAAGTGCACTTGTGCGCAGCCAGAGTCGGGTGGGCGGAGTCAGGCTCTGGCATGGGGCGGAGCCTGGGACTCATCAGCGCTGCTGGGCCAGGTGCGGACTCTTCCCCTTTGAGTGGTGCTTGCTTGCCCGGGGCTTCTTTCCACGCCGGCCTGTGTGTCTGCAGTTTTGGAGGAGGCCGCGGTCGCCGCTTGTCCCTGGCTTCCAGGGGGTGCCCTCCCCTGACCGTAAACCTGCCCTCCGTCTAGGGCATCTGCGGGTGCAATTCCCCGCCGCTGGGGCTGTGAGAGCGAGAGGAAGGTGCAGCCGTGCCCCGGGAGGAAGGTTTGGGCTTCCGCGAAGGGGAAGAGGGCCCCGTTCCCCCATGGGGGAGGACAATCCCGTACCCAGATGGGTGCAGGGGTGGCCCCAACCCGGTGGGGGCTGAGGGTCCCCGAACCCCCTCACCAGCGCCCCCTAGCGGCGGCCCTAGTAAGTGCCCCTGTGCGCGACCAGAGTCGGTTGGCCGGGGTCAGGCTCTAGCCAGTGGCAGAACCTGGGGCTCATCAGCCCTGCTGGTCCAGGTGCGGACTCTTCCCCTTTGAGTGGTGCTGGCTTGCCCGGGGCTTTTTTCTGCGCCGGACTGTGTGCCTGCAGTTTTGGAAGAGGCCTCGGTCGCCGCTTGTCCCTGGCTTCCAGGGGGTGCCCACCCCTGACCAGGACAACGGACCTCCATCTAGAGCGTCTGCGAGTACACTGCCCCGCCCCTGGGGCTGTGAGTGCGAGAGGAGGGTGCAGGCGTGCCCTGGGAGGAAGGTTTGGGCTTCCGTGTAGGGGAAGAGGGCCCCGTTCCCCCATGTGGGAGGACAATCCCGTACCCCCATGGGTGCAGGGGTGGCCTCAGCCCGGTGGGGCTGAGGGTCCCCGAACCCCCTCACAAGCGCCAACTAGCGGCTGCCCGAGGAAGTGCACCTGTGCACAGCCAGAGTCGGGTGGGCGGGGTCAGGCTCCGGATGGGGCGGAGTCTGGGGCTCATCATCGCTGCTGGGCCAGGAGCGGAATCTTCCACTTTGAGTGGTGCTTTCTTGCCCGGGGCTTTTTTCCGCGACTGCCTGTGTGCCTGCAGTTTTGGAATAGGCCACGTTCGCCGCTTGTCCCTGGCTTCCAGGAGGTGCCCTCTGCTGACCGGGAACCCGGCCCTCCGTCTAGGGCTTCTATGGGCGCACGGCCCCGCCGCTGGGTCTGTATGTGCGAGAGGAGGGTGCAGGCGTGCCCCGGGAGGAAAGTTTCGGCTTCCGCGAAGGGGAAGAGGGACCCGTTCCCCCATGGGGGAGGACAATCCCGTACCACATGAGTTCAGTGGTGGCCCCAGCCCGGTGGGGGCTGAGGGTAAACGAACCTCCTCACAAGCGCCCCCTAGCGGCGGCCCGAGGAAGTGCACCTGTGCGCAGCCAGAGTCGGTTGTCAGGGTCAGGCTCCGGCAAGGGACGGAGCCTGGGTCTCATCAGCGCTGCTGGGCCAGGTGCGGACTCTTCCCCTTTGAGTGGTTCTGGCTTGCCCGGGGCTTTTTTCCGCGCCGGACTGTGTGCCTGCAGTTTTGGTAGATGCCGCGGTCGCCGCTTGTCCTTGGCTTCCAGGGGGTGCCCTCCCCTGACCAGGACCCTGGACCTCCGTCTAGGGCGTCTGCGGGCGCACTGCCCCGCCGCTGGGGCTGTGAGTGCGTGGCTGTATGTGCGAGAGGAGGGTGCAGGCGTGCCCCAGGAGGAAGGATTGCGCTTCCGTGAAGCGGAAGAGGCCACGTTCCCCCATGGGGGAGGACAAAACCGTACCCCCATGGGTGCAGGGGTGGTCCCATCGATGGGAGCTCAGGGTCCCCGAACCCCTTCACCAGCGACCCGTAGCGGTGCCCGAGGAAGTGCACCTGCACGCAGCCAGAGTCGGGTGGTTGGGCTTAGGCTCCGGCCAGGGGCGGAGCCAGGGGCTCATCAGCGCTGCTGGACCATGTGCGGACTCTTCCCCTTTGAGTGGTACTGGCTTGCCCGGGGCTTTTTTCCGCGCCGGCCTGTGTGCCTGCAGTTTTGGAAGAGGCCGCGTTCGCCGCTTGTCCCTGGCTTCCAGGGGTTGCCCTCCCCTGACCGGGACTCCGGCTGCTGCAGGAGGCCTTAATGCCCCAGCCAGATATGACACTGGCAAGCAGCAAAGGCCAAAGGGCCTCACACCTTGGGGCCGAAGCCAAAGGGCCTCACACCGTGGGGCTAAAGATTCCTTGTGCCTCACACCGTGAGGTTGAAGATCTAACATTCCTTCACTTTTTGTTCTTGGTCATAAATAAAATAAAAATTCCCAAAAAAGTACATTAGGGACTACATCATTATATTGCAAATAAATGGCATGAAAAATTAGAAACTAATTATTAAACAATTTGGCCTACTTGACAATGAAAGACAACTTATTGACCATGCCTGACAAACATTAAAATACAATAATCATAGTAGGTCCTTCTATTTTGTTTCCTCTTGAATTTTCTTGGGAAAGTTTTTAATATGAAGCTATTTAAGAAATTTCTAGGTAGAAAAAGTTCTAATAGCTAAACTGCAGCTGGTCTCCGGCTGAAGGTCATGTGAATAGAATAGTCCTTTGATGCTTAGGCTTTAGCTGATAGGGATGCACTGGCGGTTATTCACTGTTTTTAATAATTGTCTAAATGAAAAAATAAGTAGCTTTAATGTTAGGTTTGGTTTATTATCTGTTAACCTTGAAAGCTGCCGTCTAGCAGAGACCTGTAGGGGCCAGTAGTCTATGGGAAACATAATATACTAATTGTTTATGCTTTACACTTGATAATGTATTTTCTTATTATTATTACTAATAATGAATAAATAAAGACCAACTGAGTCTCTCAGCAGAAAATACTAACACCTCACCAAGTGTCGGTGTCTCCTCATTCCCGTCCCCTCAGCCTTTAAGTTTTCAGTTCTTTCGTTTACGCCTAGGCTGTCTCCTCCTTTCAGGAACCCCTGACAAGACGTTTTGTCGGAGGCTGGTCCCCGGCATCCGGCCCTCCGTCTAGGGCGTCTGCGGGCGCACAGCCCCACAGGTGGGGCTGTGAGTGCGAGAGGAGCGTGCAGGCCTGCCTCGGGAGGAAGGTTTGGGCTTCCGCGAAGGGAAGAGGGCCCCGTTCCCCCATGGGAGAGGACAATCCCGTACCCCCATGGGTGCATGGGTTGCCCCAGCCGGGTGGGGGCTGAGGGTCCCCGAAACCCCTCACCAGCGCCCCCTAGCGGCGGCCCTAGGACGTGCACCTGTGCGCAGCCAGTGACCGGTGGGCGGGGTCAGGCTCCGGCCAGGGGCGGAGCCTGGGGCTCATCAGCACTGCTGGGCTAGGTGCGGACTCTTCCCATTTGAGTGGTGCTGGCTTGCCCGGGGCTTTTTTCCGCGCCGGCCTGTGTGCCTGCAATTTTGGAAGAGGCCGCGGTCGCCTCTTGTCCCTGGATTCCAGGGGGTGCCCTCCCCTGACCGGGACCCCGGCCCTCCATCTAGGGCGTCTTCTAGCGCACGGTCCCGCCGCTGGGGCAGTGAGTGCGAGAGGAGCGTGCAGGCGTGAACCGGGAGGAAGGATTGGGCTTCCGCAAAGGGGAAGAGGGCCCCGTTCCCCCATGGGGGAGGACAATCCCGATCCCCCATGGGTGCAGTGGTGGTTCCAGCCCGGTGGCGGCTGAGGGTCCCCGAACCCCCTCACCAGCGCCCCCTAGCGGCGGCCTTAGGAAGTGAACATGTGCGCAGCCAGAGTCGGGTGGGCGGGGTCAGGCTCCGGCCAGGGGCAGAGCCTGGGGCTCATCAGCACTGCTGGGCCAGGTGCGGACTGTTCCCCTTGAGTGGTGCTGGCTTGCCCGGGGCTTTTTTCCGCGCCGGCCAGTGTGCCTGCAGTTTTGGAACAGTCCGCGGTCGCCGCTTGTTCCTGTTTCCAGGGGGTGCCCTCACCTGACCAGGACCACGGCCCTGCGTGTAGGGCGTCTGCGGGCGCACAGCCCCGCCACTGGGGCTGTGACAGCGAGAGGAAGGTGCAGGCGTGCCCCGGGCGAATGGTTTGGCCTTCCGCGAAGGGGAAGAGGGCCCCGTTCCCCCATGGGGGAGTACAATCCCGTACCCCCATGGGTTCATTGGTCGCCCAAGCCCGGTGGGGGCTGAGTGTCCCCGAACCCCCTCACCAGCGCCCCCTAGCGGCGGCCCTAGGAAGTGCATCTGTGCGCAGCCAGAGTCGGGTGGGCGGGGTCAGGCTCTGGCCGGGGCGGAGCCTGGGGCTCATCAGCGCTGCTGGGCCAGGTGCGCACTCTTCCCCTTTGAGTGGTACTGGTTTGCCCGGGGCTTTTTTCCGCGCCGGACTGTGTGCCTGCAGTATTGGAAGAAGCCGCGTGCGCCGCTTGTTCCTGGCTTAAGGGGGTGGCCTCCCATGATCGGGACCACGGCCCTCCATCTAGGGCGTCTGCGGGCGCACGTCCCCGCCGATGTGGCTGTGAGTGCGATACGAGGGTGCAGGCGTGCCCCGGGAGCAAGGTTTGGGCTTCTGCGAAGGGCAAGAGGGCCCCATTCCCCCATGGGGGAGGACAATCCCGTACCCCCATGTGTTCTGGGGTGGACCCAGCCCGGTTGGGGCTAAGGTTCGCCGAACATCCTCAGCAGCGCCCCCTAGCGGCGCCCCTAGGTAGTGCACCGGACCGCAGCCAGCGTCGGGTGGGCGGGGTCAACACCCGGCCAGGGTCGGAGCCAGGGCTCATCAGCGCTTCTGGGCCAGGTGCGGACTCTTCCCCTTTGAGTGGTGCTGGCTTGCCCGGGGCTTTTTTCCGCGCCGGCCTGTGTGCCTGCAGTTTTGGAAGAGGCCGCGGTCGCCGCTTGTCCCTGTCTTCCAGGGGGTGCCGTCCCCTGTCCAGGACCCCGGCCCTCCGTCAAGGGCGTCTGCGGGCGCAAGACCCCGCCGCGGGGGCTGTGAGTGCGAGAGGAGGGTGCAGGCGGGCCCCGAGAGGAAGGTTTGGGCTTCCGCGAAGCGGAAGAGGGCCACGTTTCCCCATGGGGGAGGATAATTCCATACCCCCATGGGTGCAGTGGTGGCCCCAGCCCGGTGGGGGCTGAGGGTCCCCGAAACCCCTCACCGGCGCCCCCTTGCGGCGGCCCTAGGAAGTGCAACTGTGAGCAGCCAGAGTCGTGTGGGCGGGGTCAGGCTCCGGCTGGGGCGGAGTCCGGGGCTCATCAGGGCTGCTGTGCCAGGTGCGGACTCTTCCACTTTGAGTGGTGCTGGCTTGCCCGGGGATTTTTTCCGCGACGGCCTGTGTGCCTGCCGTTTTGGAAGAGGCCACGGTCGCGCTTGTCCCTGGCTTCCAGGGGGTGCGATCCCCTGACCGGGACCCCGGCCCTCCGTCTAGGGCGTCTGCGGGCGCATGGCCCCGCCGCTTGGGTTGTGAGTGCGAGAGGAGGGTGCAGGCGTGCCCCGGGAGGAAGGTTTGGGCTTCCGCGAATGGGAAGAGGGCCTGTGTGCCTGCAGTTTTGGAATAGGCCGCGGTCGCCGCTTGTCCCTGGCTTCCAGGGGTTGCCCTCCCCTGACCGGGACTCCGGCTGCTGCAGGAGGCCTTAATGCCCCAGCCAGATATGACACTGGCAAGCAGCGAAGCCCAAAGTGCCTCACACCGTGGGGCCGAAGCCAAAGGGCCTCACACCGTGGGGCTAAAGATTCTTTGTGCCTCACACCGTGAGGTTGAGGATCTAACATTCCTTCACTTTTTGTTCTTGGTCATAAATAAAAAAAAATTCCCAAAAAAGTACATTATGCACTATATTATATACATCAGTATATTGCAAATAAATGGCATGAAAAATTAGAAACTAATTATTAAACATTTTGGCCTACTTGACAATGAAAGACAACTTATTGAGCATGCCTGACAAACATTAAAATACAATAATCATAGTCGGTCCTTCTATTTTGTTTTCTCTTGAAGTTTCTTGGGAAAGTTTTTAATATGAAGCTATTTAAGAAATTTCTAGTTAGAAAAAGTTCTAATAGCTAAACTGCAGCTGGTCTCCGGCTGAAGGTCATTTGAATAGAATAGTCCTTTGATGCTTAGGCTTTAGCTGATAGGGATGCACTGGCGGTTATTCACTGTTTTTAATAATTGTCTAAATGAAAAAATAAGTAGCTTTAATGTTAGGTTTGGTTTATTATCTGTTAACTTTGAAAGCTGTCGTCTAGCTGAGACCTGTAGGGGCCAGTAGTCTATGGGAAACATAATATACTAATTATTTATGCTTTACACTTGATAATGTATTTTCTTATTATTATTACTAATAATGAATAAGTAAAGACCTACTGAGTCTCTCGGCAGAAAATACAAACACCTCACCAAGTGTCGGTGTCTCCTCATTCCCTTCCCCTCAGCCCTTAAGTTTTCAGTTCTTTCGTTTTCGCCTAGGCCGTCTCATCCTTTCAGGAACCCCTGACAAGACGTTTTGTCGGAGGCTGGTCCCCGGCAAATGGCGCCCGAACAGTGACATGAAAGGTAAGATTTCTTTCCCGTGCGGGGACGGCTAGGATCTGCTCCATAGGGTAGGGCGCATACCCGTCTGTAGAGAAAGCAGTTTTGAGGGGAGCAGTAAGTCAGAACCATAATAAGGCGAGTGAGTGTCTTATTGCGTGATAAGGCGAGTGAGTGTCTTATCGTTGAGAAGCTATGGGCCATACTGAGTCTAAGGAAAGAGGACTCTTTATTGATATAATTAAGTATACTCTTGCAAAGAGAGGCCTTAAAACCCCTCATGCACAATTGGCTAGTTTCCTAAATTTTGTTGAAATGTGTTGTCCTTGGTTTCCTAGGGACGGTACTCTGGATGCAAAAACTTGGGCCAAAGAAGGAGAGGAAATGACATCTTATTATACTCTCCATGGACCAGAAAAGGTCCCCATTGATGCCTTTTCATTGTGGGGTCTGTTGCAAGACATGCTAGATCAAGGGTCTGAATTGAAAAAGATAGATAAATAGCTCAGGGAATTACGGCTACCTGAGCCTACTGCTTCCTTATCCTTGGAGGACATTAAAGGGTCCTCGGCTGACAGCCCGTCATTAACAAAACAATTGCCTGAACAAATAGATTGCTTTAGCCAGGCTGGAGGCAAAGCAAAAAATGCAAAACCAAAAGTAAAACAAAAATTGGCCAGCTACATTAAAGAAGGTAATTCGGATTCTTTGAATGATGAAATTGTTTTTCAAAAGTCAAAAATTAATTCTAGAGCCAAAGTTGACCTCTCTACTGAAGCGTCGGCTCCTTTTCATGAATCTATTCCTAAATCTGATTTAATTTCCAGCCCGGACTTGGCTAAGATTGTTAAAAAATATATCAGTGATTTGGCTAGAGCTAAGACTGATCTCAAGCCTTGTTCTGCAAATATACAATCAGACCCCTTTGAAAACGCAGAGCCTGTGTCCAGGTCAATGCCACAAATGTTGTCTGGTGATTTGGTTTGTATGTCTAGAGCTGGTTTTGCTGGTGCAGTGAGACCAGCAGAAAAAAAAGGTAATTTTACCTTTCGATGTTTTCCTGTGCTCAATGTAGACAATGACCATGAGCAGCCTCAATGGGAACCCCTTCCCTTTGAACTTTTAAAGGAATTAAAAAGAGCAACTGCCGATTATGGGGCTATATCTCCTTATACCTTGCAACTCGTAGAATCAGTGGCCAGTCGCTTCCTCACACCCCTTGATTGGCAGATGACGGCTAGGTCTAGTCTGTCTGGTGGAGATTATTTGTTGTGGAAGGCAAATTATGAGGAGGAAGCACGGAGGATGGTAAAAAAATATAATAATAAAAAAATGAAAATAAAAAATAATAAAATTCTACTTAAAATGGTTTTGGGTCAAAATAATTGGTGTAAAAACAATGTACAAATTCGTATGCCACCTCCGGTCTTTCATCTCGTGCGTGAAGCTGCAGTTGCTGCATGGAGCCAGTTGCCGGCTGGTAAAGTGAAAACCTCTGGCCTTGCTAACATTAAACAAGGGCCTGAGGAATCTTATCAAAACTTTTTATCACGGTTAATGGATGCTGTCCAAAAATCTATACCTAATGCTGAGGCGGCTCATATTATAACTAAACAGCTGGCTTTTGAAAATGCTTCACCACCGTGTCAGGCATTGTTAAGACCCATTGTACAAACAGTCAACATTAATAAATATGTTCGAACCTGTTCGGAGGTGACACCCTCGTACCTTCATGGTGTGGCCATTGCGGCTGCCTTAAAGGGACAGACCAGCAGCCAATGGTTCGCCTCCCTTGATCAACAGAAAAAAAAGAAAAATAAACAAAAATTTTGAAAATTGTTTTTCTTGCGGACAGCCAGGGCATTATAGTAGAAATTGCCCAAACAAAGTAATCTCTATGCCGCCTCCAGCCTTGCCTCAACAGTCTGACATGCCTGTTGCAAAAAATAATAGTAAAATTCCTTCTCAAATGATACTTCCAAAAACTATCTGCCCGCGTTGTAATAAAGAATTTCATTGAATAAAGAACTGTCGGTCTAAATATCATAGAAATGGTACATTGTTGCCACCAAATAAAAAGTTTACTGCGGGCACCAATCCGACTGTTTTTTCAAAAAACATCTCACAGTCAAAAAACTGGGTAAGGGGCCCGACCCAGGCCCCTCAAATAATTGGGAACCTAAACGACCAGAGCGGCGAACAATTTCTGATCTCGTCCGCAGGGCCACAGGCGGAGCGGGCTTGGACTTGCATTCCACCTCCGCCGCAATATTAACTTCTGATCAATCTTACACCATGTTGACAACTGGGGTGTATGGGGCCCCCCCTCCGGGTACAATGGGGCTTGTTTTTGGCTGAGGTTCTGCATCTCTGCAAGGCATAAAAGTAATACCGGTTGTTGTTGATTCTGATTTTACTGGTGAAATAAAAGTTATGCTGGAGCCTCCAATACAAACTATACAAATTCATCCAGGACAAAAAATTGCTCAATTACTTTTACTGCCTCTGGTGTCAGTTGGCGATAAAATTGCATCCAATGAACCACAAAATGATTCCAGTTTTAAATCCAGTGACATGGCTTTTTGGGTCCAACAAATTAAAGACAATAAACCGACCAAAGTTATAAAAATTCAAAAAAAAACAATTAAAAAATTGTTAGACACTGGTACTAATGTTTCTTGCATAGCATGGCGTGATTGGCCTAATGCCTGGCCCACAAAGGCTACGCCTTCTACTTTGGTCGAATGGGAATCAGCACAAAATGTGACAAAAAGTTCTCAAATTTTAAATTGAAATGATGGAAAGGTGTCCGGGACTTTTCAAACTTATGTTGTCCCATCTCTTCCTATGACATTGTGGGGAAGAGACATACTCTCTCAAATGGGAGTGCTCCTATTTAGCCCCAATAATAAGGTAACTGCTCAAATGTTACAAATGGGCTTTGACCCAAATCAAGGTTTAGGAAAAAGGTTGGAGGGCCAAGTATTTCCCATTGAGGTTGCTCAGAAAGAGCCACGACAAGGCCTGGGATATGGATCAAATTTATAAAGAGGGCCATTGCGGAGGTTACAGCCGACCCAATTGTGTGAAAAAATGATGACCCAGTATGGGTAGAACAATGGCCCCTGACAGAAAATAAAATCCAGACTGTAACAACTTTGGTTCAAGAACAACTAATATAAGGGCACATTCGCCCTACTACCAGCCCATAAAATACTCCTATATTTGTGATAAAAAATCAGGAAAATAAAAATTGTTACAGGACTTAAAAACAATAAATGTCACTATGCAAGATATGGGATGCTTGCAACCAGGTTTGCCATCACCTGTGGCCATCCCTAAAGATGAACGGTTATTGTTATTGATTTACAAAATTGCTTTTATACCATCCCTTTACATCCCCAAGACTACAAAAAATTTGCATTTAGTGTCCCATCAATAAATTTAAAAAGGCCACTTCAACGGTATAAATAAAAAGTTCTTCCTCAGGGCATAAAAAACAGTCCTACTTTATGTCAAAAATTTGTAAATATGGTTTTGTCATCCGTTAGGAATGAGTAACCTTCCATTTACTGTGTTCATTATATGAATAATATTTTAATAAGTAATGCTCAAGTAAACTTGTTAAATCAGGCCTTGGCCCGTCTGGTAGCTTTGCTGCAAAGTTATGGACTTGTGGTGGCACCAAAAATTTCAAACTTCTCCGCCAATTAATTATTTAGGAAGGATTGTTCGTTCTTTAACTGTGACACCACAAAAACTGCAACTACGAACAGACTCTTTACAGACATTAAATAATTTTCAAAAACTACTTGGAGACATAAATTGGATAAAAGCTCATCTGCAGCTAACCACTGCTGATTTACGTCCACTGTCTGATGTATTAAAAGGTAATTCTAATCCTAACTCCCCTAGACAATTAACACCTGAGGCTACACTAGCCTTACAAAAGGTCAATAATGCACTCAACAATCAACAACTGTTGCGGCTAGATTATACTAAGCCTTGGGAGTTCATAATTTTGGCCAACCCACACACACCAACAGGTGTTTTGTGGCAAAAGGGGCCACTGGAATGGTTACATTTACCAGTTACTGCAAAGAAGGTTGTTTGTCCCTATGCTCCCCAAGTGGCTGCATTAATTGTTAAAGAAAGACATAGGAGCGTTGAGCTTTTTGGCCGAGAATTTCCTGTTCTTGTTTTACCTTACAAGAAAAAACAACTTAATGACTTACTTAGTTTAAGTAATGACTGGCAAATAGCCCTGCAATCTTTTTCGGGTGAAATAAAGTTTCATTTGCCTCCCAATCCTGTGCTTCATTTCTTTAAGAAACAGGCTTTTATTTTTCCAACCACTGTTAGTATTGTGCCTTTGCCAGAACCTGCTGCACTTGTGTTTACGGATGGCTCCTCCAACGGTAAAGCTGCTTTCGTTATCAATAACAAACCAAAGTCCATCCAGACAACAAAAACCTCAGCCCAAAAAACTCAATTATTTGCAGTTCTCACAGTATTTAAAATTTTACAAATCAGCCATTTTACCTTTTTACTAATTCCCAATATGTAACCAAATTATTTCCTAATATTAAGACTACTGTAATTGCTAATGCTAAAACTACCATTGCTCCACAGCTATTGGAGCTGCAAACTTTAATAAAATCTAGGACATCCAGAGTGTATGTTGGCCATATTCGTGGTCATTCTAAATTACCAGGTCCTCTAGCTCGTGGGAATGAACTGGCCGATTTGTTGACTCGAGCAACAGTATTCACAGTACAAAAGGCAATTAATGATCATGCCCTTTATCACCAAAATGCCGCTTCATTGCGGAAACAATTTCATCTAACTCAAAAAGCAGCCCAAAAAATTGTTCGCAAACGCTCGATTTGCCCCACCACTCACCCTTCACTTCCGATGGGGGTGAACCCACGAGGCCTCAGACCAAATAATCTCTGACAAATAAATGTCACTCATGTTACTAGTTTTGGTAGACTCAGTTTTGTCCATGTTTCCATAAATACATTTTCTCATGTAATTATGGCTACTGCCCGGACAAAAAACAACTTTTAAAAATGTCTCTCACCATCTAATGTTTTGTTTTGCCTACACAGGCAAACCTCGTGCTATTCAAACTGACAATGTTCCTGTATATACATCCTCTGCCTTTAAAAAAATTTGTGCTTCATTTCAAATTGCTCATTCTACAGGAATTCCTTATAATCCACAAGGACAAGCTATTGCTAAAAAAGCCCACCAAACTTTAAAGTCTCAAATATATAAACTACAACAATCTAATTTTAAACATAGTTCGACTCATCATATTTTAACTCATACTATGTTTGTCATCAATTATTTAAATTATAATTCTCAAAAAAATGTCACCAATTAATAGACATTGGAATCCTGACCAACTGGCCCCTAAACCTCACGTTATGTGAAAAAAATCTCCTTTCCAAAATATGGAAAGGCCCTAATGTGTTATTAACAAATGGAAAAGGCTATGCTTGTATCTTTCCACAGGATTCGGACAGCCCAATTTAAATTCCTGACAGACTAATCCGACATCATGTCTCAAAAGCCTTCACCGACACGCCCCCCGTCAAAGAACCAATGCTCCCTGATGCGTAGGTGCAGCCCTCTGGGACACCACCCACCTCCTCCAAGATGTCATCGCTCCAGATCCCCTGTTGGAAGATTGTCCTCTTCCCTGCACCACCTTCGTGTTCGTAAGACGTCTCATCATGACAACTAAAATTTGGTCAAAAATCTAGCCTCTAATTCTAAACAACTACTTATACAACAAAATACACGCATCACCCCAAAAATTAGGTTCCTTGCCGTGCTAGCAATCTTCTCATATAACATATCACCAGCTTCTCCTGCTTCTCTCATGCCTTCTGTTTCCTATTGGGCTTACATCCCAGATCCCCCCTTTTTCCATCCCACTCCTTGGAAATTTCCCTCGCCCCGTGTGTTCACTAATTATTCTGATTTACTAGGTAAAGATTCAGACTCTTTTGTTTTATTTAAAAGCACTAATAACTTTTCTTTTCAGGGACACATGAATTCGCCTCCTATGTGTTTTACATCCAATCCTATCTATATAAAGTCTCAACTACCTGGCTGCCTACCTATTAACAATAAATATTTTTTGACAGTAACTTCAAAGCCTTCCTCCTCCGGACCTAACCGTGATTTATGGGTACTGCTTATATCTCTCCTTGGTCCTCGCAGCACTAATAAAATGATAGCTCAAGTTTCAGGATCCTCCACTCTCCCAGCCTATTCAATTTATAACTCAAATAATTTCCAAAATATTATTAACACAAATCACAAATTTCCCACCTGTCATAATTGTAGGTTTCCCTCTGCAGGAATTCGTTACCAGCCTTACCAAACTAATCTTTCTATTTATGATTTTTCAGTTTTTGAAGCAGTTACATCTGCCACTAATGTCCCCAAGGATTATAGGTTTCTTCTGCAGGATGCGCTCATCTACAACCGGTCAAATCGCCTCATCCCACCCCTTGAACCTATCACTCAATAGTATTCAGCGGGATGGATTACTCCCACCTACATCATCAACACTTCAAATGGTTCCCGTGCATACCCGGACTTATTTCGCCTCCTTGCCGCCACTTTACCTGAGCTTTTTCGCCGACCTGGACATTCTATTCATGCTGTCACCGTGCGGGCTTGTGTGGGCCCCCCTCATGCCCTCCGCATTAAGGGCCCCGGACATTTTACCATTACATATCATCACCATACTTTTCATGTTAATTGTACTGACTGTATTCTCACCAACTGTATTACCTCTGTTGGCTCATTGTCTAAAGCTACTTTTGTTATCTTACTTCAACCTCCTTATGTCATGCTCCCTGTAAGCTTACAACAGCCGTGGTATGATGACATTGGACTGTATACTCTTCAGCTTGTGGGACAGGGACTGCGTCGCTCCAAAAGGTTTGTAACAGCACTTATACTGGGTATTATGACACTTATTACTATTATTAGTTCTGCTGCTGTTTCTAATACTGCTCGCGTGCAACAAGTTCATACTGCCTCCCATGTTAATAATTTGTCTCGTAACATCACACACACTTTAATTATCCAAGACCACATTAATAATAAGTAAAGCTCGTTTAAATGTTCTTAAAAATCACTTTTACATATTGACAATCAAATTCAACACATAAAAACGCATTTGACTACCAAATGTCATTCTAATTACAAATAAATTTGTGCCACTCCACATGTTTATAACTCTTCTTCTGTTTCTTAAAATAATATCAAAAATCATTTACTGGGTGTTTGGAATAATACAAACGTTTCCCTGGACCTTACTACTCTGCAAAAAAATATTAAGACAATTAGTTTAGCTCATGCCCCCTCCTCCACAGCTACAAAAGTTGCTGCTTCCTTCCTGACTTCCTTGCAACATTATACCACTAAGGCCGCCTGGTTCCCATCATTTATTACTTTAGGTGTTGTTTTGCTTGTCACCATAATTATATTAATACTCTTCCCATTGTTTATTAAATTACTTTTCCGTGCTATCAATCAGACACATATTAAGTTGCAAACTATGCAAATAATGGCCAAAAACAAAAAAGGAGGAGGTGCTGCAGAAGGCCTTAATGCCCCAGCCAGATAAGACACTGACAAACAGCGAAGCCCAAAGGGCTTCACACCGTGGGGCCAAAGCCAAAGGGCCTCACACCGTGGGACTAAAGATTCCTTGCACCTCACACCATAAGGTTGAAGAACTAACATTCCTTCACTTTTTGTTCTTGGTCATAAATAAAAAAAAATTCCCAAAAAAGTACATTAGGCACTATATTATATATATCAGTATATTACAAATAAATGACAAAAAATTAAAAAAAATAATTATTAAACAATTTGGCCTACTTAACAATAAAAAACAACTTATTAAGCATGCCTGACAAACATTACAATACAATAATCATAGTAGGTCCTTCTATTTTGTTTTCTCTTAAAGTTACTTAAAAAAGTTTTTAATATAAAGCTATTTGAGTTAAAAAATTTCTAGGTAAAAAAAGTTCTAATAACTAAACTACAACTGGTCTCCGGCTGAAGGTCATGTAAATAAAATAGTCCTTTGATGCTTAGGCTTTAGCTAATAGAAATACACTGGCGGTTATTCACTGTTTTTAATAATTGTCTAAATAAAAAAGTAAGTAGCTTTAATGTTAGGTTTGGTTTATTATCTGTTAACCTTAAAAGCTGCCGTCAGCAAAGACCTGTAGGGGCCAGTAGTCTATAAAAAACATAATATACTAATTGTATATAGTTTACACTTAATAATATACTCTCTTATTATTATTACTAATAATAAATAAAAAAACCTACTAACTCTCTCGGCAAAAAATACTAACACCTCACCAAGTGTCCGTGTCTCCTCATTCCCTTCCCCTCAGCCCTTAAGTTTTCAGTTCTTTCGTTTTGCCTATGCCGTCTCATCCTTTCAGGAACCCCTGACAAGACGTTTTGTCGGAGGCTGGTGCCCGGCATCCAGCCATCCATCTAGGGCGTCTGCGGGCGCACGGCCCCACGGCTGGGGCAGTGAATGCGAGAGGAGCTTTCAGGCATGCCCCGGGAGGAAGGTTTGGGCTTCCGCGAAGGGGAAGAGGGCCCCGTTCCCCCATGCTGGAGGACAATCCCATACCCCTATGGGTGCAGGGGTGGCCCCAGCCCGGTGGGGGCTGAGGGTTCCCGAATCACCTCACCAGCGCCCCCTAGCGGCGGCCCTAGGAAGTGCACCTTTGCGCAGCCAGAGTCGGGTGGGCGGGGTCAGGCTCCGGCCAGGGGCGGAGCCCGGGGCTCATCACCGCTGCTGGGCCAGGTGCGGACTCTTCCCCTTTGAGTGGTGCTGGCTTGCCCGGGGCTTTTTCCGGCGCCGGCCTGTGTACCTGCAGTTTTGGAAGAGGCCGCTGTCGCCGCTTGTCCCTGGCTTCCAGGGGGAGCCCTCCTCTGACCGGGAACCCGGCCCTCCGTCTAGGGCGTCTGCGGGCGCACGGCCCCGCCGCTGGGGCTGTATGTGCGAGAGGAAGGTGCAGGCGTGCCCCGGGAGGAAGGTTTGGGCTTCCGCAAAGGGAAAGAGGGCCCCGTTCCACCATGGGGGGACAATCCCGTACCCCCATGGGTGCAGGGGTGGCCACAGTCCGGTGGGCGCTTAGTGTCCCCGAACCCCCTCACCAGCGCCCCCTAGCGACGGCCCTAGGAAGTGCAACTGTGCGCAGCCAGTTTCGGGTGGGCGGGGTCAGGCTCCGGCCAGGGGCGGAGCCTGGGGCTCATCAGAACTGCTGGGCTAGGTGCGGACTCTTCCCCTTTGAGAGGTGCTAGCTTGCCCGGGGCTTTTTTCCGCGCCGGCCTGTGTGCCTGCAGTTTTGGAAGAGGCCGCGGTCGCCTCTTGTCCCTGGATTCCAGGGGGTGCCCTCCTCTGACCGGGACACCGGCCCTCCGTCTAGGGCGTCTGCGGGCGCACGATCCCTCTGCTGGGGCTGTGAGTGCGAGAGGAGGGTGCAGGCATGCCCGGGGAGGAAGGTTTGGGTTTCCGTGAAGGGGATGATGGCACCGTTCCCCATGGGGGAGGACAATCCCGTACCCCCATGGGTGCAGGTGTGGCCCCAGCCCGGTGGGGGCTGAGGGTCCCCGAACCCCCTCACCAGCGCCCCCTAGCGGCGGCCTTAGGAAGTGCACCTGTGCGCAGCCAGAGTCGGGTGTCTGGGTCAGTCTCCGGCCAGGGGCGGAGCCTGGGGCACATCAGCGCTGCTGGGCCAGGTGCGTACTCTTCCCCTTTGAGTGGTGCTGGCTTGCCCGGGCCTTTTTTCCGCTCCAGCCTGTGTGCCTGCAGTTTTGGAAGAGGCCGCAGTCGCCGCTTGTCCCTGGCTTCCAGGAGGTGCTCTCCCCTGACCGGGACCTCTGCACCCTTCTAGGGCGTCTGAGGGCGCACGGCCCCGCCGCAGGGTCTGTGAGTGCGAGAGGAGGGTGCAGGCGTGCCACGGGAAGAAGGTTTGGGCTTCCGCGAAGGGGAAGAGGGCCCGTTCCCCCATTGGGGAGGACAATCCCGTACCTCCATGGGTGCAGGGGTGGCCCTAGCCCGGTGGGGTCTGAGGATGCCCGAATCCCCTCACCAGCGCTCCTTGCGGCGGCCTTAGGAAGTACACCTGTGCCCAGCCAGAGTCGGGTGGGCGGGGTCAGGACCGGCCAGGGGCGGAGCCTGTGGCTCATCAGCTCTGCTGGTCCAGGTGCGGACTCTTCCCGTTTGAGTGGTGCTGGCTTGCCCGGGGCTTTTTTCCGCTCCGGCCTGTGTGCCTGCAGTTTTGGAAGAGGCCGCTGTCGCCGCTTGTCCCTGGCTTCCAGGGGGTGCCATTCCCTGACCGGGACCCCGGCCCTCTGTCTAGGGCGTCTGTGGGCGCACGGCCCGCCGCTGGGGCTGTGAGTTCGAGAGGAGGGTGCAGGCGTGCCCCGGGAAGAAGGTTTGGGCTCCCGCGAAGGGAAGAGGGCCCCCTTCCCCCATGGGGGAGGACAATCCCATACCCCTATGGGTGCAGGGGTGGCCCCTGCCCGGTGGGGGCTGAAGGTCCCCGAATCCCCTCACCAGCGCCCCCTAGCTGAGGCCCAGGAAGTGCACCTGTGCACAGCCAGAGTCGGGTGGGCGGGGTCAGTCTCCTGCCATGGGCAGACTGGGGCTCATCAGCGCTGCTGGGCCAGGTGCGGACTCTTCCACTGTGAGTGATGCTTGCTTGCCCGGGGCTTTTTTCCACGCCGGCCTGTATGCCTGCCATTTTGGAAGAGGCTGCGGTCGCCGCTTTTCCCTTTCTTCCAGGGGTACCCTCCCCTGACCGGGACACCGGCCCTCCATCTAGGGCTTCTGCGGGCGCACGACCCTGCCGCTGGGGCTGTGAGTGCAAGAGGAGGTTGCAGGCGTGCCCCCGGAGCAAGGTTTGGGCTTTCGCGAAGCGGAAGAGGGCCCCGTTCCCCCATGGGGGAGGAAAATCCCGTACCCCCATGGGTGCAGGGGTGGCCCCAGCCCGGTGGGGGCTGAGGGTCCCCGAACCACCTCACCAGCGCCCCCTAGAGGCGGCCCTATGAAATGCACCTGTGCGCAGCCTGAGTCGGGTGGGTGGGGTCAGTCTCCGGCCAGGGGCAGAGCCTGGGATTCAACATCGCTGCTGGGCCAGGTGCGGACTCTTCTCCTTTGAGTGGTGCTGGCTTGCCCGGTGCTTTTTTCCGCGCCGGCCTGTGTGCCTGCAGTTTTGGAAGAGGCCGCTGTCGTCGCTTGTCTCTGGCTTCCAGTGGGTGCCCTCACCTGACTGGAACCCCGGTCCTCCGTCTATGGCATCTACGGGCGCACGGCCCGCCACTGGGGCTGTGAGTGCGAGAGGAGGTTGCAGGCATGCCCCGGGAGGAATGCTTGGGCTTCCGCGAAGTGGAAGAGGGACGAGATCCCCCATGGTGGAGGATAATCCCGTACCCCCATGGGTGCAGCGGTGGCACCAGCCCGCTGGGGGCTGAGGGTCCACGAACCGCCTCATCAGCGCCCCCTAGCGGCGGCCCTAGGAAGTGTACCTGTGTGGAGCCAGAGTCGGGTGGAGGGGTCAGGCTCCCGCCAGGGACTGAGCCTGGGGCTCATTAGCACTGCTGGGCCAGGTGCGAAGCTTCCCCTTTGAGTGGTGCTGGATTGCCTGGGGCTTTTTTCCGCGCCGGCCTGTGTGCCTGCAGTTTTGGAAGAGGCCACGGTCGCCGCTTGTCCCTGGCTTCCAGGGGGTGCCCTCCCCTGACCGGGACCCCGGCCCTCCGTCTAGGGCGTCTGTGGGCGCAAGGCCCAGCCGCTGGGGCTGTGAGTGCGAGAGGAAGGTGCAGGCGTGCCAGGGAGGAAGGTTTGGGATTCCGCGAAGGGGAAGAGGGCCCCGTTCCCCCATGGGGGAGCACAATCACGTACACCCATGCGTTCAGGGGTGGAACCAGCCCGGTGGGTGCTGAGGGTCTCCGAACCCCCTCACCAGCGCCCCCAAACGGCGGCCATAGGAAGTGCACCTGTCGCAGCCAGAGTCACGTGGTCGGGGTCAGGCTCCGGCCAGTGGCGGAGCCTGGGGCTCATCAGCGCTGCTGGTCCAGGTGCAGACTCTTCCCCTTTGAGTGGTGCTGGCTTGCCCTGGGCTATTTTCCAGGCCGGCCTGTGTGCCTTCAGTTTTGGAGGAGGCCGCGGTCGCCACTTGTCCCTGGCTTCCAGGGTGTGCCCTCCCCTGACCGGGACCCCGGCCCTCCGTCTAGGTCATCTGCGAGCGCACGGCCCCGCCGCTGGGGCTGTGAGTGCGAGAGTAGGGTGCAGGCGTGCCCCTAGAGGAAGGTTTGGGATTCCGCGAGGGGGAAGAGGACCCCGTTCCCCCATGTGGGAGGATAATCCCGTACCCCCATGGGTGCAGGGTTGGCCCCAACCCGGTGGGGGCTGAGGGTCCCCGATCCCCCTCACCAACGCCCCCTAGCTGCGGACCTAGGAAGTACACCTGTGGGAAGCCAGTGTCGGCGGGACAGGGTCAGGCTCCTGCCAGGCCGGAGCCTGGGGCTCATCAGCGCTGCTGGGCCAGGTGCGGACTCTTCCCCTTTGAGTGGTGGGGGATTGTCCGGGGCTTTTTTCCGCGCCGGACGGTGTGCCTGCAGTTTTGGAAGAGGCCGCGGTCGCCGCATGTCCCTGGCTTCCAAGGGGTGCCCTCCCCTGACCAGGACAATGGACCTCCATCTAGGGCGTCTGCGGGCGCACTGCCCTGCCGCTGGGGCTGTATGTGCGAGAGGAGGGTGCAGGCGTGCCCCGGGAGGATGGTTTCGGCTTCCGCGAAGGGGAAGAGGGACCCGTTCCCCCATGAGGGAGGACAATCCTGTACCGCATGTGTTTAGGGTGGCCCCAGCCCGGTGGCGGCTGAGGGTCCCGAACCCCTTCACCAGTGCCCCCTAGCGGCGTCCCTAGTAAATGCAGCTGTGCGCAGCCAGAGTCGGGTGGGCGGGGTCAGGCTCCGGCATGGAGCAGAACCTGCGGCTCATCAGCGCTGCTGGCCAGGTTGGAATCTTACCCTTTGAGTGGTGCTGGCTTGCCAGGGGCTTTCTTCCGTGCCAGTCTGTGTGTCTGCAGTTTTGGAAGAGGCAGCGGTCGCCGCTTGTCCCTGGCTTCTAGGGGGTGCCCTCCCCTGACCTGGACCCCGGCCCTCCGTCTAAGGCATCTGCGGGCGCAAGGCCCCGCCGCTCGGGCTGTGAATTCGAGAGGAGGGTGCAGGCGTGCCCCGGGACGAAGGTTTGGGCTTCCGCGAAGGGGAAGAAGGCCCCGTTCCCCCATGGGGGAGGACAATCCCGTGCTCCCATGGGTGCAGCGGTGGCCCCAGCCCGGTGGGGCTGAGGGTCCCCGAACCCCCTCTCCAGCGCCCCATAGCGGCGGCCATACGAAGTGCACCTGTGTACAACCAGAGTCGGGTCGCGGGGTTAGGCTCCGGCCAGGGGTTGAGCCTGTGGCTCATCAGCGCTGCTGGGCCAGGTGCGGACTCTTCCCCTTTGAGTGGTGCTGGCTTGCCCGGGGCTTTTTTCCGCGCCGGACTGTGTGCCTGCAGTTTTGGAAGAGGCCGTGGTCGCCGCTTGTCCCTGGCTTCCAGGGGGTTCCCTCCCCTGACCAGGACCCTGGCCCTCCGTCTAGGGCGTCTGCGGGCGCACTGCCCCGCCCCTGGGGCTGTGAGTGCGAGAGGAGGGTGCAGGCGTGCCCTGGGAGGAAGGTTTGGGCTTCCGTGTAGGGGAAGAGGGCCCCGTTCCGCCATGTGGGAGGACAATCCCGTACCCCCATGGGTGCAGTGGTGGCCTCAGCCCGGTGGGGCTGAGGGTCCCCGAACCCCCTCACCAGCGCCAACTAGCGGCTGCCCGAGGAAGTGCACCTGTGCACAGCCAGAGTCGGGTGGGCGGGGTCAGGCTCCGGATGGGGCGGAGTCTGGGGCTCATCATCGCTGCTGGGCCAGGAGCGGAATCGTCCACTTTGAGTGGTGCTTTCTTGCCCGGGGCTTTTTTCCGCGCCTGCCTGTGTGCCTGCAGTTTTGGAATAGGCCACGTTCGCCGCTTGTCCCTGGCTTCCAGGGGGTGCCCTCTGCTGACCGGGAACCCGGCCCTCCGTCTAGGGCTTCTGTGGGCACACGGCCCCGCCGCTGGGTCTGTATGTGCGAGAGGAGGGTGCAGGCGTGCCCCGGGAGGAAGGTTTCGGCTTCTGCGAAGGGGAAGAGGGACCCGTTCCCCCATGGGGGAGGACAATCCCGTACCACATGAGTTCAGTGGTGGCATCAGCCCGGTGGGGGCTGAGGGTCAACGAACCTCCTCACAAGCGCCCCCTAGCGGCGGCCCGAGGAAGTGCACCTGTGCGCAGCCAGAGTCCGGTTGTCAGGGTCAGGCTCCGGCCAGGGACGGAGCCTGGGTCTCATCAGCGCTGCTGGGCCAGGTGCGGACTCTTCCCCTTTGAGTGGTTCTGGCTTGCCCGGGGCTTTTTTCCGCGCCGGACTGTGTGCCTGCAGTTTTGGTAGATGCCGCGGTCGCCGCTTGTCCCTGGCTTCCAGGGGGTGCCCTCCCCTGACCAGGACCCTGGACCTCCGTCTAGGGCGTCTGCGGGCGCACTGCCCCGCCGCTGGGGCTGTGAGTGCGTGGCTGTATGTGCGAGAGGAGGGTGCAGGCGTGCCCCAGGAGGAAGGATTGCGCTTCCGTGAAGCGGGAGAGGGCCACGTTCCCCCGGGGGAGGACAAAACCGTACCCCCATGGGTGCAGGGGTGGCCCCATCCCGATGTGAGCTGAGGGTCCCCGAACCCCTTCACCAGCGACCCGTAGCGGTGGCCCGAGGAAGTGCACCTGCGCGCAGCCAGAATCGGGTGGTTGGGCTTAGGGTCCGGCCATGGGCGGAGCCCGGGGCTCATCAGCGCTGCTGGACCATGTGCGGACTCTTCCCCTTTGAGTGGTACTGGCTAGCCCGGGGCATTTTTTCCGCGCCGGCCTGTGTGCCTGCAGTTTTGGAAGAGGCCGCGTTCGCCGCTTGTCCCTGGCTTCCAGGGGTTGCCCTCCCCTGACCGGGACTCCGGCTGCTGCAGGAGGCCTTAATGCCCCAGCCAGATATGACACTGGCAAGCAGCAAAGGCCAAAGGGCCTCACACCTTGGGGCCGAAGCCAAAGGTCCTCAAAACGTGGGGCTAAAGATTCCTTGTGCCTCACACCGTGAGGTTGAAGATCTAACATTCCTTCACTTTTTGTTCTTGGTCATAAATAAAATAAAAATTCCCAAAAAAGTACATTAGGGACTACATCATTATATTGCAAATAAATGGCATGAAAAATTTGAAACTAATTATTAAACAATTTGGCCTACTTGACAATGAAAGACAACTTATTGACCATGCCTGACAAACATTAAAATACAATAATCATAGTAGGTCCTTCTATTTTGTTTTCTCTTGAATTTTCTTGGGAAAGTTTTTAATATGAAGCTATTTAAGAAATTTCTAGGTAGAAAAAGTTCTAGTAGCTAAACTGCAGCTGGTCTCCGGCTGAAGGTCATGTGAATAGAATAGTCCTTTGATGCTTAGGCTTTAGCTGATAGGGATGCACTGGCGGTTATTCACTGTTTTTAATAATTGTCTAAATGAAAAAATAAGTAGCTTTAATGTTAGGTTTGGTTTATTATCTGTTAACCTTGAAAGCTGCCGTCTAGCAGATACCTGTAGGGGCCAGTAGTCTATGGGAAACATAATATACTAATTTTTTATGCTTTACACTTGATAATGTATTTTCTTATTATTATTCCTAATAATAAATAAATAAAGACCAACTGAGTCTCTCAGCAGAAAATTCTAACACCTCACCAAGTGTCGGTGTCTCCTCATTCCCGTCCCCTCAGCCTTTAAGTTTTCAGTTCTTTCGTTTACGCCTAGGCTGTCTCCTCCTTTCAGGAACCCCTGACAAGTCGTTTTGTCGGAGGCTGGTGCCCGGCATCCGGCCCTCCGTCTAGGGCGTCTGCGGGCGCACAGCCCCACAGGTGGGGCTGTGAGTGCGAGAGGAGCGTGCAGGCCTGCCTCGGGAGGAAGGTTTGGGCTTCCGCGAAGGGAAGAGGGCCCGTTCCCCCATGGGAGAGGACAATCCCGTACCCCCATGGGTGCATGGGTTGCCCCAGCCGGGTGGGGGCTGAGGGTCCCCGAAACCCCTCACCAGCGCCCCCTAGCGGCGGCCCTAGGACGTGCACCTGTGCGCAGCCAGTGACCGGTGGGCGGGGTCAGGCTTCGGCCAGGGGCGGAGCCTGGGGCTCATCAGCACTGCTGGGCTAGGTGCGGACTCTTCCCATTTGAGTGGTGCTGGCTTGCCCGGGGCTTTTTTCCGCGCCGGCCTGTGTGCCTGCAATTTTGGAAGAGGCCGCGGTCGCCTCTTGTCCCTGGATTCCAGGGGGTGCCCTCCCCTGACCGGGATCCCGGCCCTCCATCTAGGGCGTCTTCTAGCGCACGGTCCCGCCGCTGGGGCAGTGAGTGCGAGAGGAGCGTGCAGGCGTGAACCGGGAGGAAGGATTGGGCTTCCGCAAAGGGGAAGAGGGCCCCGTTCCCCCATGGGGGAGGACAATCCCGATCCCCAATGGGTGCAGTGGTGGTTCCAGCCCGGTGGGGGCTGAGGGTCCCCGAACCCCTCACCAGCGCCCCCTAGCGGCGGCCTTAGGAAGTGAACATGTGCGCAGCCAGAGTCGGTTGGGCGGGGTCAGGCTCCGGCCAGGGGCAGAGCCTGGGGCTCATCAGCACTGCTGGGCCAGGTGCGGACTGTTCCCCTTGAGTGGTGCTGGCTTGCCCGGGGCTTTTTTCCGCGCCGGCCAGTGTGCCTGCAGTTTTGGAACAGTCCGCGGTCGCCGCTTGTTCCTGTCTTCCAGGGGGTGCCGTCCCCTGTCCAGGACCCCGGCCCTCCGTCAAGGGCGTCTGCGGGCGCAAGACCCCGCCGCGGGGGTTGTGAGTGCGAGAGGAGGGTGCAGGCGTGCCCCGGGAGGAAGGTTTGGGCTTCCGCGAAGCGGAAGAGGGCCACGTTTCCCCATGGGGGAGGATAATTCCATACCCCCATGGGTGCAGTGGTGGCCCCAGCCCGGTGGGGGCTGAGGGTCCCCGAAACCCCTCACCGGCGCCCCCTTGCGGCGGCCCTAGGAAGTGCAACTGTGAGCAGCCAGAGTCGTGTGGGCGGGGTCAGGCTCCGGCTGGGGCGGAGTCCGGGGCTCATCAGGGCTGCTGGGCCAGGTGCGGACTCTTCCACTTTGAGTGGTGCTGGCTTGCCCGGGGATTTTTTCCGCGCCTGCCTGTGTGTCTGCCGTTTTGGAAGAGGCCACGGTCGCCGCTTGTCCCTGGCTTCCAGTGGGTGCCCTCCCCGGACCGGGACCCCGGCCCTCCGTCTAGGGCATCTGCGGGCGCACAGCCCCGCCGCTGGGGCTGTGAGTGCGAGAGGAGGGTGCAGGCGTGCCCCGGGATGAAGGTTTGGGCTTACGCGAAGGGGAAGTGGGCCCCGTTCCCCCATGGGGGAGGACAATCCCATACCCCCATGGGTGCAGGGGTGGCCCCAGCCCGGTGGGGGCTGAGGGTCTCCGAACCCCTCACCAGCTCCCCCTAGCAGCGGCCCTAGGAAGTGTACCTGTGCGCAGCCAGAGTCTGGTGGGCGGGCTCAGGCTCTGGCCAGGGGCGGAGCTGGGGGCTCATCAGTGCTGCTGGGCCAGGTGCGGACTCTTCCCCTTTGAGTGGTGCTGGCTTGCCCGGTGCTTTTTTCCGCGCCGGCCTGTGTGCCTGCAGTTTTGGAACAGTCCGCGGTCGCCGCTTGTCCCTGGCTTCCAGGGGGTGCCCTCCCCTGACCGGGACCCCGGCCCACCATCTAAGGCGTCTGCGGGCGCACGGCCCCGCCGCTGGGGCTGTGAGTGTGAGAGGAGGCTGCAGGCGTGCACCCGGAGGAAGGTTTGGGCTTCCGCGAAGGGGAAGAGGGCCAAGTTCCCAAATGGGGGTGGACAATCCCGTACCCCCATGGGTGCAGGGGTGGCCTCAGCCCGGTTGGGGCTGAGGGTCCCCGAAACCCCTCACCAGCACCCCCTAGCGACGGCCCTAGAAAGTGCACCTGTGCGCAGCCAGTGTCCGGTGGGCGGGGTCAGGCCCCGGCCAGGGGCGGAGCCTGGGGCTCATCAGCGCTGCTGGGCCAGGTGCGGACTCTTCCCCTTTGAGTGGTGCTGGCTTGCCCGGGGCTTTTTTCCGCGCCGGCCTGTGTGCCTGCAGTTTTGGAAGAGGCCGCGGTCGCCGCTTGTCCCTGGCTTCCAGGGGATGCCCTCCCCTGACCGGGACCCCGGCCCTCCGTCTAGGGCGTCTGCGTGCGCAGGGCCCACCTCTGGGGCTGTGTGTGGGATAGGAGGGTGCCTACGTGCCGCGGGAGGAAGATTTGGGCTTTCCCCGAGGGGAAGGGATCCCTGTTCTCCCATGGGGTAGGAAAGTCCTGTAACCCCATCGGTGCAGAGGTTCCCCCTAACCCGGAGGCGGCTGAGGGTCCCCGAACCCCCTCACCCGCGGCCCCTAGCGGCGGCCCTAGGAAGTGCACCTGTGCGCAGGCAGAGGCGGGTGGGCGGGGTCAGGCTCCGGCCAGGGGCGGAGCCTGGGGCCCATCAGCGCTGCTGGGTCAGGTGCGGACTCTTCCCCTTTGAGTGGTGCTGGCTTGCCCGGGGCTTTCCGCGCCGGCCTGTGTGCCTGCAGTTTTGGAGGAGGCCGCGGTCGCCGCTTGTCCGTGGCATACACGGGGTGCCCTCCCCTGACAGAGACACCGCCCCTCCGTCCAGGGCGACTTCGGGCTCACGGCCGGCTGCTGGGGCTGTGATTGCGGGAGGAGGGTGCAGGTGTGCCCCGGGAGGAAGATTTGCCCTTTCCCCAAAGGGGAAGAGGGCCCCGTTCCCCCATGGGTGAAGAGGTCCCCCTACCCCCGTGGGACCGAGGGTCCCCGATTCCTCTCACAGCGCCCCCTAGCGGAGGCCCTAGGAATTGCATCTGAGTGTACTCAGAAACGGGTGGGCGTGGTCAGGCTCGGGACGGGGCGGCGCCTGGAGATCATAAGCCATGCTGGGCCAGGTGAGGATGCTTCCCATTTCAGTGGTGCCTTCGGAGGTGTCTCCGAATCCGCCTCCGCCTCCGCCTCCCAGGCCTGAGGCCATTGGGTCTTGTTTCGCGTCCCGCGTCCTTGCGTGGCTCGTGCTGGTGCGCGCCGACCCCACGGCCTCGCCTCCGCAGCTGGGTCTCGGCGTCTGCCCGGGAGCAAGGCCGCTGGGACCCGCTAGAGCCGCGCGCGAGGCGGAGGCGGGAGGGTGGCGGCCGTGGGCTTCCCCTGGAGGCCGTGTAGACGGCGCCTCCCCAACCCCCGCACCCACCCGCGAAGGGGGTGGATCTGGCGGCGGCGCCCGGCGCGCGGTTCCGGGAGGACGGGGCGCGCGGGCGGGATGGGCCGGTCGGGCCGGCTGTGCGCGAGGAGTCCGACGCCGGGAGATTGTGACCGCAGCTGTGCAGGGGGCGGGCAGCGAGCTCGCGGGGCGGCGGGGGGGGGGGCGGGCAGCGAGCGGGCAGCGAGCGAGCGGGGGGAGGGCAGCGTGGACGGGGTTGGCGGGGGACGGGCAGGGGCTGCGCGCAGCGCGGATCTACAAGCTCTCCGCGGGGGCGGCGCCGCCTCCCGCAGCCCACCTGGACCTGCACAGCGTGGGGCGCACCTCGGCTGGGCGGGTCCCGGGGAGGCAGCGGCTGCCCTGAGCCCGGGGCTGCATCTCCATCGCCCGACTGCCTCGTCCCACCCCGGGGGAGGGAGCCCCGGGGGTGTGAGGGACCACCAGGGTCCAGCCCCGCTGCCGCGCCCGGAGGTCTGAGATGCCGCGGCTGTTCACCCGAAGTCTCCCGCAGGAGCTGCGGGGTCGGCGGCCGCGAATCAAGCGGGGTCCGTGACCCCGGGGTCGGGTGGGGGGGCTGGGGGCCGAGTGCTGCGTGTTGGGGGTGGCGCCTGAATGGGGGCGGGGCCGCGAGCCGCCAGCCTGATGTGTCTGAAGCCGGAGCCGGCACAGCATCCGCGAGTGAGGGGGCCGGGGGACCGAGCCCCTTCCCCGCCCCCCACAACCCCCCTCCCCCACAATCCCCCCTCCCCCCGCGAACTCGGCGGCCGGCCCGGCCAGGGCGGCTGAGCCGGGCCGAAGACCTGGGGCGGGCACTGTCACGGGGGGTGGGCTCCGGGGTCGCGGGGGGCCGGGCGAGACCCGCGAGGTGCGAGCTTCGCGCCGAAGCCCGCGGAAAGGCCGGGGCTGGGGCCGCGAATCGGGGCCGGCGCGTGGGCTGAAGCCGGGGGCCCGGGGCCGGATCCCAGGATCCCGGTGCCGCAGGACGCGGGTCTCCGGCGGAGTCGGGCCGGAGCTGCCCTCGGGTAGGGCCACGGGGGGCAGCCGGGCCGGCAGCACCCCAAGTGTGAAGAGGCCCCCCCAGACGGCCGAGGCTGGGCGGCCCCGCCGCGGGGCCCCGGCTCCTCCCCTCGCCCGAGGTAGACCAGAAGCCCCGGCGCGCACCCGGGCGGCGGGAAAGGGTTTGTGCGGGGAAGGAGAGGGGGGTCCAGGTTTGGGCTGCAGCTGCGGGGACCCGTGGCTCAGCCCCGCCCCTTGGCGCTGCGGTTTTTCTGGCCCAAAATAGGCGCTTTTTGCCGCCAGAATATCAGCGACTGCTCTCTTGGGGCAGAACCCCGCGCGCGCCCTCGCCCGTGTCGGCGTTTACAGGCGTCTCTGCAAACCCGCGCCCTCGCTATGGCGCCTCAGAGCTGCGCACCGCGCGCCGCCGCAGCAGCAGCCCATGGGGTAACACCGCCGGCGGCCACACACGGTCTCCCAGCGGGCGCTGCCGCTGCCCAAAGGCGGCGTGAGTGTGCCAAGCGGGCAACAGGCTCCGTGGCCAGACCGGTGCTCAGCCTCTGAGAAGCCGGAGTCTGCAATAAGCGTCTCGTCTTAGAGTAGCTGGGGGTGCTGCCCGGCATGGCTGTGAGTTTCCTGCAGGTTCCCCAAGACCTGATCAGGGTAGTGGTGCCTCACACAGAATGCAAACACTGCACCCACAACGCACCCCACACCTCGAGCTGGTGAGAGGGGCACTCCCAGTGGGGTTGGAAGTCTTGTTTCAATACTAGGATAACACTTAGCCCCCCAACTGCTTTGGTGAGCCCTGGGGCCTGCACCAGCCCTTCCTGTGAGGGGCGCCTTGTCAGATGGGGAACCCTGTGCCCACAAGGCGGGCTCAAGCACAAACGGACGTGTAGAGAAAATGCCCACGGCCTGAGGCTGCTACTGGGTCAGACCTTGCGCCAACACCCATGCTGGTGGCTGTTCCCCATGCTGTGAATGTGCAGCTCGGGGGCTGGGAGGAGGCGGGTGTCCTGGCGGGTGCATGTTTTCTGTGGCAATGCCTCCGTGTGCTCCAGGGCCCTCAGCCCCTGCCTGTGGCCTCCTCTGTGTGCCCCAATGGCTCAGGACTTGCTCCTCTTCTGTGCTGCTGTTTGCTTGTCTACAGGGCCTGGCCCCCAGTGTGCCTCGCTGTCCTGATGCCCTGAAAGGAGCAGCGGGTGCTGCCCTGGCCTTGTGTCCCTGTGGCCCCCCTGCTGTGGTGCTGGCCTCAGACTAATTTGGGGTTGACTGAGTGTCCACAGCTGCACACTTCAGTGGTGTGTGTGTCTCCTTAAGGAGCTTGCCCTCCCCTCCTGGTGGGTCAGTCATACAGTTGCCAGTGTCATGAGCTGACCCCGCTGTGCATAGACAGCCTGAGAGTTGGGCCCTCCAGGCCTCTGTGGCCTTTCTTGTCTCAGTCTTCTCTGGCCGTGCTCTGTGCTGCCCTGGCCACCACCAGGCACCTGGCTCTTGGCTTACACTCTGCCAGGGTCTCTGGGCTCCCTCCCAAGGCCACTACCCACCTGGGATGCAGTGACAGGGCCCTTGTGTTCTACAACTGATGTTCACTGAGCACTCAAGCTGTAGGGGGACCTGAGGTGAGTCTTGTGTTTGTGGTCAGTCTTTTTGGCCCTCAGGCTATGGGTACCTGTGGCTGCTAGCTAGGCAGCTCATGGTTGGTGTGGCTGGTGGATACTGCCCGGTACCCTCAGTGGGGTGTCCTGCTACCTGGAGCCCTCACTTTGGAAAGAGCCAGTGTCTTGAGCCACCTGGGCCCATGGGGCTGTTCTGGGGCTAGAGGGCAGCCTTTGTGTGGTGCTGCTGGAGGAGGAGATGCCAGAGAAAGGAGGAGCCCCATGTTGCCAGCTCCAGTGTGCAAGAGAGGCCTGTGGGGGCAGCTAGTGCTGGTGGGGCTCCATGAGTGCCTGCCTGTGGGCAGTGCCCAGGCCACCACAACCCCATGGAGGCTATAATGTCACAGTAGATCCAGCAAAGGTGGTAATTGGAGGTCCATGGGGGCCTGGGGTTGGATGTCCCTGTGTTGCCTGCCAGTGTCAGAGGCCTGGAGTTCTGGGTGGTGGCCAGCAGCAGCCATCTCCCACATGGTACTGCTTGCCCCAGGAGCTGGGGCCCTTTGGGTCCTGTGTGGCTGGTTGTAGAGTGGAGCCCTCCAGCTGGGCCCTATAGGGGAGGTGCCCCTGGTGGGCAGGTGGAGATCCAGCTCATGGTGACTGAGTGTTGTGTTGCCTGATGGGTCACTGCCCCCGTTACTGAGGTTTGCAGCCTCCCTGAGTTTGGGTGGGCAGTGGGGGTGCTTGAACTGCCAAAGGCTGTTGTCCAAGCAGTTGGCTATGTGCTGAGCCCTGCCTTGTGTGCATGGGTCAGTGCTGCTGTCACGTGGCAGGGGCTGTTTGGTAAAGAGGAAGAGAAAGCTCTGAACCCCCACATGGCTGTTCCTCCTCCCTGATGCACATCAAGTGCTGGCTGAGCCCTGTGTACAAGGGCCCCTGGGGTGGCATCTTCCCCCCTGTGAGTGCTGCAGCTTGGACATGGGATTCCAGCTCTCAAGACAGTGGAGGGCCATGACAGGCAATGCCCCAGAGGTGCTGGGGCCAGCTTCAGGCTCCAACTGCCTTTAGAGTCTGGCCATCCAGGGGGGTGGCTGTGGGAGCCCTTGCTTGTGCCTGCAGGGCTGGTGTTGCTGCAGCCTCCACGAGAGGGCACCTGGGGTCATGGAGGGCTGATGCCCGGGCTTGGCTCCATCCAGCTCAGTGACTCTGTCCCCTGGTGCTGTGTACCCCAGGGTTGTGCTGCCCTTACTGGACTTCCCCTGGAAGAGTGTTTAGCTTCAGCCCCATTGCAGTGGTGGCAGGGGTGCCTTGCCCATGTTGAGGGGGGCTGGGGGCCATGGCCTGGGCTGTCAGTGGTGGGCTCTGAGGGGTGGTGGCTCCTCTCTGCAGGCCCTTGCTTCTCCTCTGGCACCTTAGAAAGTGTCCTTTTTACTCACTATGATAACCCTGACCTCAACCAACGGTGTGGGCTGGGCTGGCTCTGCTATGCCTGTGTGCTCCCTGTGGGGGTTGCCTCTGCTTATCAGTGGGGTGAGATTGTGCCAGGGCAGATGGACTCGTGGCAAGTGGGGAACAAGCACCATGGCAAGCATGGTCCAGCTGTCTCTGAGAGGACACGGGGCCTGTGGGTGAGTGCTTTGGTCTGGGAGCAGCACTGGGGGCGGGTGCTTCCGGGACAGTTCTCCATGTTGCCTGCAGGCTCCCCAAGACCTGGTTGCGGGTGCAGTGGGTTGTGCCTACACTGTGCCCCACATGTGGGGGGCATGGTCAATACTAAGTGAGCCATGGGCTCCTGCCTGGAATGCAGCAAAGGGGCCTCGTGTTGTCCCAAGCTGCTGGGGCCTGAGCTGCAGCCCATACCACCACCCCTCTTAAGAGGGTGTGCTGTCTGGGGTGGCCCCTGTGGGGCTATATGGTGTTCTCAAGCACAAATGCAGGTGCAGAACTGGCTCCCCTGAGCCCGGAGCTGTGATGAGGCTAGGCCTCATACCCAAGCCCATGGTGTGGGGGGGCTGTTTCCTGGGCTGTGACTGTGGTGTAGCAGGGCTGGGAAGAGATGGGGCTTGGGTTATCTGGGGTTGGAGGGGGAGGCTTCCATGCCTCTGAGCTCCTGCCTGTGGCCTCCGTGGCCTGTTCCCCACATGTGTTCCTGTTGAGGGGGCCTGACTCCCTAGGTTCCCCCTGTCCTGATGCCTCACTCCAAAGAGCAACATGTGGTTGGGTGTTGCTGCCTGTGCCTATGCTACCAGGGGGCTTTGGCTGTACCCCCTGTTGGCGAGGTGCCACCACACTTGGCAGAGTGGGCCCTGGACTTGTCTGTGTTATGGCCAAAGTGTGTGTGTGCCTGAAGTGCTCTGGACCCGCAGGCGGCACCTGAGGTCTACGCTGGGACACACGCCACTCTTGTGAGTTGGCTGTTAAACCCTGGAGCCCCCGAAGCTGGGGGTGGGGTAACCCTGCTCAGTGTGAGGGAAGCCTGTGCCCAGGTGCCCATGAGGAAACAAGGATCCACCCCGGTGCGGCGAGGGCTTGCCTTCAGTCAGGCCTGCAGCCCACTTGCCCCCTGGCAGAGGCTGCTTGCTAGGAACGCCCCCATCCTCCCGCTGCAGCTCCGGGGTGTCTTTGCCCCTTTCTGGATGGCAGGAGACGCCCCCGAGGGAGTGGGGTGTGGGCTCAGGCGGCCAGGTGTGTCGGTTCCTGAGGGGACCTACACGCAGCCACTTGGGTCCCTGGCCCCTCCTCCTCCCTGGGTTGCCGGTGGGGAGGGGGCTGCGGCTGCTGCTGCGCCCTGCTGAGGTCGACCACCCTGCTGAGGTTGGCCGTCCTGGGGCCCGCAGGCGTTCAGTCGGGTCAACCCGATGGCCCGTTGCTGCCCGCCACCAGGTGGTGCTGTGGATGAGGTGGAGCGTGATGGGGCACCCGGCCCGGCAGGGCTCGGGCTCGACACGACGCTGCGAGGCACGGCAGGGCAGGGCAGGGCGGGGCAGGGCACCGCAGGGTTCCGGGGACAGGCGACGCGATAGGGCGGGGTGGGGTGCGGCGGGAGCTACAGGGCACGGGGGCAGGATGCCAGGACAGGACGGGACGGGAGGGGGCGGGGTGGGACAGGACGCTATGCCACGCGGATAAAGTGTCCCTATTCAGATCTGTGTCCTTTCCCTTCAGATGCCCCTTTTTGTTGGAGTGACTGCACCCCAGGAGCACGATGGGGAGACTCCCCCCATTTCAAACCTGCATGTCTTCATTCCTCTAGCATAGCATTAAAAGGCCTTGGGATCCCCATCAAGTGACATGAAGGGACTCACTTTCACCAGTTATTTGGGGTTTCTTGCGTGAATCCCATATTCTCGGCAGAGCGACGTTCTATTTCCATGTCCAGTCACAGCTGCTGCGCTCAGAGAGAAAAAATTAGAAAAAATGGACTCATCCTCGCAGGTTTTCCCCATAACCTCCATGGGCTTGGGACAGGGGCGGACCAAAATAAGGCGTGCACAGTGTCATAAGCCAACTTTGGGATTCTACAAATGGAAAATCAGCCTCAAATGTCCACGACACACACACACACACACTGGTCGTGATCCAGGCAGGCTGCAGCCAAGGCTTCCAGAAAGCTCGGGAAAGCGGCAGAGAGGCCACATTCCCTCACAGAGCCGGAAATCAAGAAAATGACTTTTTGAGTCAGTCCAAACATTATGAGTTAGAAACAGGACGGTGTGACATAAAAAAACACGGGGCATCCAACTTCAGGAAGCTGCCGAGGCAGCTTCTACCACTGGATAATTTGTAGTCAGAGAACACAAAGGATTCAACCTCCACATTGACACGAGGACTAGAAACACATTTTTTCAAACCCAAAAGCTAATAATGGGAAACATCGCAAAGCTGGAGGGAAATGGATATAAATCCATCGTGATGCTGTTTCTTTGGAGAAGCAAGAGTCAACTAATCCAACACTTACAAATCGACCAAAAACGGAAGGGTAACATGGTAAAATGAAGGCAAACATGGGAACAGCTGAGTGGGAGGATTTTCTAGCAACAAAATCCATCATGAGGATGAATAAAAAACAAGGGATGCACGGGAGCCAAGAGTCGGCCCTCCCTGGCTCCAGGATGTGATCCCTCAACAGAGGCCTCTTTCCAAATGTCAAGGAACCGACTCTTTACAAGCAGATAAAAGGGTGAGTGAGTCCTCACACGACCCCGAACTCAACAGACAGGAGACTCCTCTGGAAACAAGACGGGGGTTCAGTATCTGGAGAAATGTCCTACGCCCCAAAGACACAGGCCAGGAAGCTACTAACACTGTCCACCCCCAGAGCTACCTCAGTCTACCTTCTGTGAGGTCCAGCTGCACCTCCAGCTGGGGGCACCGGGGAATCCCTGCCCCCCTCCCGGTGGGAAAGAAAACATTTGCATCGAGGATGACTTCGTTCAGGGACACGGGTGCAAAGCCTCCCCAAATGGTTAAACACAACAAAAGTAATGTCCCGGGTGCTGGGAGGGCACTTGGTCAGCCTCAGTGGCCTGTCCTGCTGCTTGCCCAGTCACTTCTTCCCCCACACACAGAACCCTTGGCAGCAGTGGCGCCATGGTCAGAGGAAAAGCGCCAAGGACATCCCGGTCAACACCAGAACAGGGAGAGCACACACACCACCAGAACAATGGCCATCTGCTGGGGTGCTCTGGGCCACTCCAGGAAGCCCTGAGACAGAAGAGGGGGTGACAACGGCTGGGGGGTGCCCGCTTGCAGGACGAGGATTAGGCCCAGGGATGGCTTGGTCTGGCACTTGCAGAGCTGTTGCGATTTCAGGGGGACGGGACCAGGTGACAGATAAATACACAACCCTTGTCCAGGGGGCCTGGCAGAAGGCGCGGCCACACGGTCCTGCCAAACCCACGCTGCCTGGGGGGGCCGAGGGTCACCCTATCGCTAGCGCCCAGGCAGAGGAAAGGGGAGACTGTTTCTGAGAGGCAGCTCCTCGTGTTCCCCACTAGCAAGGGTCGCAGGGCTAGAGGCGGGTCTGACCCTGGGTTTGTCCACCCAACCCTCTCCTGAGCTCTGTCTGGCTCCCGGTCTCCCCGGGGACTGCATGGGCCTCTGCCATTTACGGAGCGCTAGTAGCCCAAAATCCCTCCACCCCACCCCATGAGCTCCCCGCAACGTCCCGTCATCTCTGCTTCGGGCCCTTCCAGGCCGCACTCCACCTGCCGCCGCCCCACACACACACACCCCCGCCCCACACACACACACCCCGAGGCTGCCCAGCGCCCCCACTCTGAATGCGGTGTTCTGCTCCCCGCCCGAAGGCCTCGCCCCAGTCACCGGGCGCAGGAAACTCGCCTGAGCTCCGCGCGGCCTGACAGAGCCTGTCCCGGGGACTGGGCTGGGGGCGGGTGGGCTCGGCTCCCCGTGGGGGGAGGGGGTTCGGCTTTCCCGCCACTGGCGTCATGGCCCCGCGCCCTGCCCCCTGTCCCGGCCCCTCTCGCCAGCCGCGGGTCCCCGCTTAGACTCACCCTCCCCGCCCAGCCCCAGGCCGGGTTCCGCGGAGCCAGCACCGCGGCCACCGCGGGGGCGCGGGCGCGGGCGCGGGGCGGGCGGGGAGAGAGGCCGGCGGCAGGGGAGGGCGCCGTCCAGCCCGGGTCCCGGGGAGCGGGCATGGGGACTGCGGGGCCTTCCGGTCTGGGGGGGCTGTGGTCGCGGCGCGCAGGCGCTGGGGCCACACCGGGGTGTGGGCCAGGACAGCGCGTGGACGCCCGCAGGGGCCGCCCGGGGCGGCTCTGGGGTCCGCAGCTCAGCGGGGGGGGGCAGGAGCAGGGGTGTGGCAGGTGGGCCCGCGAGGGGGGTGGCAGACCGCCAGGTCAGGGGCTGCTTCGCCCATTGTTACTATTGCGCCCTCCCCGGGCGTGTCGCCCCTCCGTGCCTCAGTTTCCCGTCCTGATGGCGGGGCGGGGGGCATCACGCCCACCGCGCGGCCTATGCTGTGGAGCCGGGACCTGAAGCGCGCCGGTCGCTGCCCTTCCTTCTCCCAGCGCGGCCAGAGTCCCACAAAGCCATCTAGGGGGGAAAGCCCCCTTTCCTTGTGACAGGGAAGTGGCGCGCGTGTTCCTTCCCGTGTCCCCATCCCTCATGCCCCCCTCCCCCGCGCTCCCAGGGTTTCCACAGGGGCCCCCACAGGGCTTGGGTCTGGGGCCTTGGCCGAGGCCAAGGTCTGATTTCTTGGGCTTCCCCCCCCCAGGTGCTCCGTTCCCGATGCCGCCGCCTACGTCTCAGCCTTGCGTTTAGGGGCTTGACCCTTCCAGACTTTTTTGAACAGTTTGAGGTGAGGATGTAACTTTTTTTTGCAAATGGATAAATACTTGAGCCGTCCCAGTGACTCAGACAAGCAGCACAACTGACCGACCGGCAGGGTCCAGCGCAAGGCCCCTGTGGGCATCTCGGGGAGCCCCAACAGCCCAAGGGCAGATGCCGCGGAAGGAGAAGGGGACGAGGCCTAAAGGACGTCACTGTCCTGCCTGGGGGACACGCGCCAGGAAAGTGGGAGCCCTTGACCGGAGTGGTACTGTTGGGGGCCAACCGCTTTGTTGACAGGCATCTCCATACCTGGACCTGCCAGGTGGGCGCAGTGTGGAGCCAGGAGGAGCCTCCAGGAATGTTGTGTCCGGAATGTTCTAGGAGGGACAGATAAAATAAGAAGATCTGTTAGGAGGCTGCTGCAACAAGCCAGGTGAGAAAGGGGAAGGAGAAGGGGACGAGGCCTAAAGGACGTCACTGTCCTGCCTGGGGGACACGCGCCAGGAAAGTGGGAGCCCTTGACCGGAGTGGTACTGTTGGGGGCCAAACCGCTTTGTTGACAGGCATCTCCATACCTGGACCTGCCAGGTGGGCGCAGTGTGGAGCCAGGAGGAGCCTCCAGGAATGTTGTGTCCGGAATGTTCTAGGAGGGACAGATAAAATAAGAAGATCTGTTAGGAGGCTGCTGCAACAAGCCAGGTGAGAAAGGACACGCCTGCAACGAGGTGGTGGTGAGGATGCAGCTCAGTGGACAGATTCGGACTCGCCTTGGAGACGGAGCTGAGGACGCCCTCGTGGAGGACATGGCAGTGGGGAGTGGAGGTCAGGGGCTGTGGGAAGCGTTTGCACTTTTGAGTCCCAGCATCTGCATGTCCTGTAGGGCCCTGTGTGGGGTGGAGATATTTTTTTTAAAGATTTATTTATGCATCCAAGAGCTGGGGTGCAGGCTAGAGGTGTGGGGGTGAGAGGATTCACCAGAGACAGAGTTAAGGAACAGAACAGGCAGACTGACTGAAATGCACTGCTGAGGGGAACAGTGGGCGGCTCAGGACAGGTCTGCAGCGCCATGTGGATTACCTCCCTGGCCGGCCGGGGGATGGAACTTGTGCTTCTGAGGCTGCAGCTTGCCTCATAGTGCTTAACCCCTGGCACCACAGGGAGGACCTTCCATTGTCTTAATATTGACAGTCACATGAACATTATCAGAAGGAGTATGAGTGACTGCATGGCGCAGGATGCAGCCCTGACACGGAGCCTGCTGAGCAGGCCTCTGCCATGAGCCACTCCCGGGGCCGCGGTATGCGGCCCCTGGCTCTGCCCCACCCCACCCCACTGTGGCCCAAAGGGCAGTGTTCTGTGACACAACCCGGGAATCCTGTCAGTGAGCAGTAGCCCACAAAGGAAGACTCTGTCCTTCCTGGGGGCACAGGGATTCGTCTTGGTGCTATGAAGCTGTCGGAGGCCACTGTGGCCTGAGTGCAATCCTCGGCCAGGAAGCATCGCTCCACCAAAAGAGGTTAGAAAAAATGAATCCAGTAAGGTGACAACACAAAATCAATACATACACGAAACTCAGTTGTGTGTCTACACCCTCATTAAGACCCATCAGAAAGCATCAATAGGAAAACTGTACAATTGCATCAAAAAGAATGAAATACCTGGGCAAACAGTTAATGAAGAAAAACCTGCACACTGAAAAACTAGAAAATGCCAGTAAAAGAAATGAAAAGCAGAAATAAATGGAAAGATACTCTGTGTGGTGATGGGAATAGTTAATAGTACTGATACTGGAATTGTCAGGCCTAGTCTCCCAGCCAGGAACAGATCCCAGGCTGCAGGGGCAGCGCTGAGCCCCAGCCACTAGACCCCCACGGGTTGGTGTCTCATGAAGCCACAGCAGGAACTTCACAGACGCTCAGGCAAGCAAGCGAGAAGAGGCAGGTTTGTTTTGAGAAAGAAAAAGTTCATTGAGGAGAAAAAGAACAGAAATAAAGTAGGACTCCCAGGCCAGGAAACCAGGCCTGGGAGGGGCAAGGAAGCCCAAGTGGAGTTGTGTCTCAGGGAATATATACCTTTTTTCCCTCATTATTCTAAAGCTCCACCAGTCTCTCTGTGATTGGTTAGTTCTCGGCTGTTTCACTTAATTTGCTACTGAGTGTTGCATCTTTATCTTTATGGCCTAGTCCTCTGGATGAGCATGTCTGCGTTGAAGTTAAACAGCTGCCCTTCTAAGTTGTCCATAAATTAAACCACTCTCCATTTTCCCAATCTCTACCTCCCTTTATCACTTGAAGGAAATCAAGGCCAGTGTTAACAATGTTGTCCTTGGTCCTGGGATGTTTGTTTTTCCAGGTGGAATTAGTTACACTCCTCTTGCTGCCCTTATCTCTGAAGCCTTTCTCAATTCTCCAAGGTCCCCTCCTGCAGTGTCCCTAAATCTGCCTAATTCCTAGCTTGCCCTGTGTCTCAGTACTGAAATGTGCAGACTTCCCAGAGCAAACCATAGGGTCAGCGCCCCCTGATCACAATCCCCAAAGCAGCTTTCCCAGAAACTAACCCTCCTGAAGCGCTGGGGTTGGGGGGTGCTGAGGCCCAGAAGCGCCGACTCCCCAGAGTGAAGCTGGAGGCGTCTTGCTCCCTGACTCAAACTGTGAAGCAAACACAAAGTCTCCACTGGAGGTAATTTCGTACATAACGAAAGTGAGGATCCGAACCCAGGAAGCAGTCAGGGTGATTCTGTGTGAACTACGCCAAACAGCAAATCTGAATTCAGCTTCTCCAGAAAGAGTCACTGACAATAAGGATGTGCTTGTCTTGGGCAGGGGCTTCCATTCCAACCAGCCCAGCCTAAACAGACGCTGATGCAGGAGGATTTCTTCTTCCTTCTGAAGGATGCCTGGAGAGATGCAAAGGCTGAGCGCCCTCCTCACGTCCTTTCCTCCACTACCCCCCCTCCAGGGCCACAGAGAGGTGAGAAGGGAGTGGGGGGGCTGCTCAGACCCGGCCTCAGGGATAGCTTTGCCTCCTGCCGGCTAGACCCGGGCAGGAGGGGGTCGTCAGGCCCAGAAAACGCTCCCTGCTCCCCAAACTCCATGTAAACCTGCTGTGATAAACACAGGCAGGCCAGCGCGGAGAAGCGCCCCGAGGGGTGGGGGTGGGGGTGGGGGTGGGGGTGGGGAGCTGCGCAGGAGGCTGAGCTTCAGCCCCTGGAGGCGGACACGGAGGGTCACGCGAACGAGCCCCGACCCCTCTATTCCTACAGGCCCAGTACGAACCCCAAATCCCCCCCAGTTCTCCACATCCAGCCCTCCCGCCCTGGGCCCTCCACTGCTCTCCGCGATCAGCCGTCCTCAGGGAGATGTCCTCGCCCTCGGCTCACCACCTCCTCCTCTTCCAGCCCGAGGGGGCCCCAGATAAATGCACAGATGATGACTCCTGGCTGGGTCTAGAGAGACCAGGTCCCAGCAGCCCCAACCCCGCACCAAAGTTGGGGAAGCCAGAGCGAGCCAAGCAGCCTGCACTGCACTGTGGTCTGGGGGGCGGTACAGGTGCGGCAGGTGGGGCGGGCAGGTGGGGGAGGCCACGCCCCCTGCGCAGGCCGGCTGCTGCCGGACAAGTTGGATAATCAAACTCAAACAGAGGCAGATAGCCCTGTCTTCTCCAAAACTATGTCAACGAAAAATCCAGGAAACCACCAAAATGGCAAAACGGGTCTACTTGGATTTAAAAACTTGCTCAGGGCCTCTGTGGTGGCACAAGGGGTGAAGACGCAAGCTATGAAGCGATCCGTCCCCTCTGCAGTACGAGTTTGATGCCCAGCCGGCCAGGGAGCTACCCACATGGGGCAGCAGACCTCTCCTGTCTGCCTGCTGCTCCCCTCAGCAGTGTGTTTCCGCAATCTGCGTGTTCTGTTCCCGGCTCTATCTCTGGTGAATCTTCTCACCCCCCAGAACTCTGGCCTGTACCCCACTTCTTGTAGGCATAAATAAATAAATCTTCAAAAAATTAAAAACTTGCTCAGAATTATTTAGCAGTGACCACAGATGCCTCCCAAACCCGCCCCTGCTCCTGGGAGACAGAATGGGGCGCTCTCCCCAGCCCCTTCCAACAGTGCTACTATCAGTCTTGGGTGGAGCCAAAGCTCTGCGATCATATTTCTGTCATCATAATTAACACGATTACTTTTCTATTGAATGTAATAGAGCCTTCCACTTGATTTTAGAGCCCAGGTGTACAGGGAAATGCTTTTGTGACTACAAGTCACAGAAAAACCTGACTCCAACCATTAGGAAAATTCTAGTTTACTTAGGAATGCTCGAGAAGGCTGGGACTGTCCCAGTCCCATGTTCTTTCTGTCCCTCTACTCTGCTATCACTGGCTCTAGGCCAAGGGAGCACCCTGGGATGTGGCAGGATGGTTAGCCCAGTTGCAGGCATCATGGGACAGCCCAATAGGCACGAAAGCAAAAGAGAAGCAAAAAGCCTCTTCTTACACCTTTCTTCCCTACCAGGAAGGGGAATATTTCCAAGTAGCACCAGCAGAATTCCTCTTACGCACGCTGGACAACACCAGGTCATACGTTTTCTCCTCGACCCACCTCTGGTAAGGCAATGGACTCCTGCACTTGGAGCCAATTGTGAGATGTTCCCTAGAGTTAATGTATTATTCAACGTAATTGGGGTTCCCTCAGGAAGGAAGAGAGGGAAATGCCCAGGCAGTCTTCCCTGTGGAGAAGATGTATGATGTGTCCTCAAACAAGTGAAAGGCAAATGAAGAGTAGGAAGGAAGGAGAAGAGACAAGCAAAGAAGAGGTGGGAGGGAGAGAGGGAGGAAGGAAGGATGGAAAAAAGATGAATTTACTCTATAACTAAATGATATCTTTATGACTTATTACACTGCAATAGTTTTAAAACATTTTTAGCAATCGAAACTTTCATAGAAAAAACATAAAATATTGGTTTTTGACATTCTGTGGGTCAGCATAAAACAAAGATAACCCATTTTCCATCTGTTATAAAAGTAACAGACACCAGATGTTTTTTGTCTTATTCCTGTTTTACTTCTTGGGGAAAAAATGTTCCTTGCCATTCTAGAGTGAAGACAAGCACTTTCTTTGGAGAATTTTAGGGAAACTGGACAAAGCTAAATAATATGCTTTTGCAAACTTAATTTTCTCAAGGCAGTAATGTCTCCCAAATCCTCCTTGTGGACTGCCCTGTGGACATGCTCTTTGGATGCTTAGGCATTGTTGGTAGAATCTCAGGAACCATGTTCTGGAAGGCCCACGTTGTGGAGGCTTCCTTCTGTGTATCTGGATTCCAAGAAGCCAAGACAGGAGACGCATGTCAGAAACCAAGAGACAAAGGTACAGAATTATACCCCTCCCCACAAAGTCTAAAAGTAGAGGTGCTCAGTTAAGCAGTGGCTAGCAAGGTGTGGACTATTTTCACCACCTTGCTACCAGATGGATCCAAGCCAGTTTCAATGGTTGGTTTGGTTTTTTTTTTTAAGATTTATTTAGAGGTGCAGGAGGGTGAGCAGATTCACCAGAGACAGAGCAGGGAACAGAACAGGCAGGCAGACTGAAAACACTGCTGAGGAGGGCAGCGGGCAAGGCAGGAGAGGTCTGCCACGCCATGGGTATCTCCCTGGCCAGCAGGAAATCGAACCCGTACTGCAGAGGCTGCGGACAGCTTCACAGCACTGCACTCAACCCGCTGTACCACTGGGGAGGCCCCAGTTTTAATGGTTTTGACAATGAAACTCACCTGGGTATGTGTGGTTTGCTTTGTCAGGTGTAGATACTCCCCAAAGTTAAAATGAAACCCTTGAATTGGTGTCTTATAAAAAGACTATAATGTAATATGTAATATACTGTAATGTGTGCTTCAGTTTCATGTCAACTGAAACCAACCTCACAGCCCAAAAGGACCTGTCTCCCCAATCACAGATCTCCGGGAGCTAAGGACTGAGTCAGAATGAAGGGCACCTTGACCCCCAAACAAACTCCATTCCCTTCAGACACTTTCCCCTTAAACTTCCTTCTGATATACAGAGATGATTCTACACATCTTCAAATTCATATGCTCATGAAATTATTATCAATATACACATATACACACAGAAATCCATAGCACACATGCATGCGCATATATGCCCATATCTGTGTTTCTGTGTGTCCATGTATGTGGCTTTGAATCTTGCTTTTTACTTAGTAGTGCTTTGACTTGCAGAAGTTGCCATGTCAGCATGTATTGGTCTATCTCATTCTGTTAATAACCGCAAAATATTCCATAATATGTATACACTTTAATTTATCTAGTCTCTTATTTATGGACAGTGGAGTTTTACTTAGCTCTCCCACCCTTTTTTTTTTTGCCTTAGAAGCAACTTTTTTGGTTTTTTTTTTTTTTTTGCCTTAGAAGCAACTTTTTTTTTTTGCCTTAGAAACAACGCTGCTATAAATATACTTAGGCACAGAAATAAGTAAGATTAGATGAATGATACATATATTGATACAGATAGAGAATAGAGAGATAGATATAATGTACTTAAAAATATATCTATAAGATAAAATTGACTGGCAAAGGAAATACATTTTACATCTTGACAGGTATCGTGCACCAAAATGTTGAGCAAATTTACCTTCCCATAAGACCTCCAGACAAACCTCACAAATATTAGATTGTGTCCATTCATTTGGTGTCATTTACAAGATGATCATTTACACTGCACCATCATTTTGATTTGTATTTCTTTATGAATGTAACTGAGAGAGCAGTCCCATATTTGATATCTATTTGCATTTTTATTGTCATTTAACTGTTGATAATCTATTTTTCAATAGAATCATTTACCTCTTTCTTATTGATAGGACAATCTCTTCGTAAAATAAGGAGAAGCCCCATGTTCAATCATGTGTGGTAGAAACTTTTCCTTTGTTTATATTTTGACTTTGCATATTTTTTGTAAAAGTTAAAATTGAGGGGGGGCAAAATTAGTAATATTTTCCTTCATTGCTTCCTTCATCAAGATTACTTTTTAAGTTGACTGTCACTATCTATTCCTAGAACTTAAGTTATAACTATTTTTTTAAAGATTTATTTATTTATTTATACAAGCACTGGGTACAGTCAGAAGTGAGGGAGAGTGGGAGAATTCACCAGAGCCAGAGTGGGGATCAGAACAGGCAGACTGATGAAATACACTGCTGAGGGGAGCAGCGGGTGAGACAGGAGAGATCTGCCACACCATGTGGTACCCTCACTGGTGGCCGAGGATCGAACTGGTGCTGCAGAGGCTGCAGGCAGCTTCGCAGCCCAGCGCTCAACTGCTGCGCCACCAGGGGAGGCCCTATAACTATTTTCAATCTATATCATTGCTTTCAAAAGATGGTGGTTGTGCACTGTGGAAAGCTGTGTGGAGATTCTTTAATCTACTAAAGATAGAGCTTCCATAGGATCCAGCAATTCCACTCCTATTGTTAGGGGGAAAAGGATGTCCTAAAGCTAATTCCATACAGGCTTTGTGGACTCCACCCCCACCCCAGGCCAAATCCAAAGACACTGGGAACTCCAAATCCCATCACCACCAAAGGGAAGTTGGCTGGGACCTGAGGGTGGGGTTAAGCAGCCAGGTTGGTATAAAGCCAGACACGTGGGCTTTGGAGGGGTCCCCCATTTTGACTCTCTGCCAGCTCACAGCGTCCGGCCAGCTCGGAGAGTGCTTTTTGGGTTTCCAGGTCGGCGGATCGGGTAGGATGCATTAATGACTTTATTTCCCTATTTTCTCTCTGAGTTGTACATTTTCCTTATTTCCTTTTCCCTTGTAAGCAAACCTTTTATTAACCTTTTGTGTATGCCTGTAGTGGAGTATTAATATGTCCCTTGTAAGCACATGGGTGAGGACCCACAGCCAGGCAACCCGTTCAATATCAGGGCTGCCCTATAACACTAGGTATTTACCCAAAGGACACAGAAACATGAATTCCAAAGAGCACCACCTGCACCCCTGTGTTTATAGCAGCACTATTTACAATAGCTAAGCTTTGGAAAAAACACAAATGCCCAAAAATAGATGACTGGATCAGGAAGATGTGGTACATGGCCTCCCCGGTGGTGCAGATTTTGAGCGCTGGGTTGCTGTAGGGTAAGGTGAAAAATCAGGCTTTTCTGCCCTCCCACTGTCAGGATAGATGAGGGAACCCTGTGATCCTGAATGCATGCCTGATGGCGGGCACATGAAGTGGGTACACCTGTGCTAAGACTGTGCTTTTAAGGGTGGTATCACGGGGACGCCAGTAGAAGCCGAAAGAGAAGAAGCCCGAAGCAGAAGAAGAGAATGCTAGAGAGCCCAGATAGAGTGAAGATTTGCTGGGGGCTGGGAGGACTGCCAGCCTCCCAGCCCCCCAACCCCCCTGCCTGCCACGTACCCGCTGAACCCCAATAAAAACCTGCAAAACCACTGAGGACTCTGACTCCTCCTTCACCCGGTCTGCATGGGATCAGAAAACCTGCACTGTGGCCTGTCCTGCCTCTACAGTTGTGAAGCTGCCCGCAGCCTCCACGGCACTGGTTCGATCCCCGGCTGCTCCCCAACTTCTCCCTGGCTGCTCCCCAGCCACCGGAGGAGGGTCCCGCATGGCGCACAGACCTCTCCTGCCGCCCGCTGCTCCCCTCAGCAGTGTACTTCGGTCCTTCTGCCTGCTCTGCTCCCCGCTCTGGCTCTGGTGAATTCTCTCACCCTCCTGTGCTTCAGACTGTACCCAGTGTTTGTATGAATAAATAAATAAATAAATCTTTAAAAAAAAAAAAAGAAGACATGGTACATATACACAGTGGAATATTACTCAGCATTCAAAAAAGATAAACACATACAATTTGCAGCAACATGGATGGCGCTGGAAGGGATCATGCTCAGCGAAATAAGCCAGAAAGAAAAAGAAAAATACCGGGTGGTCTCACTCATAGCAGGATTCTCGAAAACCTAATAAGGGACCAGGAAAAAGAATAACTGTAAGAAGAAAAAATCAAAATCAACAAACAACTATGAACCAGAGATACAGTATGGGGGGCGCGGGGAAAGGAGGGATTGGGGTCAAAATGAAAGGGAACTGCTAAGAAAAAGAAATCTTTCCCTGTTATAGACCTGGAAATGTAAAGTAAATAATAAGTTTGCTTCCTTAATAAGCATATCTAAACAAGGTCTGGCAGCCCACCATCCTGGAAGATCTGTGTCCTGTCCCTTTTCCTGTGTCAAGAATTTGTATGCTAACTGACCAACTTTATCAATGTAAAGTGGTTGTACATAAAACAAACTCTTTGTCTCTAGACCAGTGCTCAGACCTTATGGGACTACCCAGGTCTGAGACCTCATGCATGACCTGACCTCACCATTCCTAAAGTATCGCTTGTTCTTACCCTGCCTGGGTAAAGGCTAGAATTTATTTCTGCAACATTTTTTGGTTCCCTGACCAGGAAACAACAAGTGCTTTGGCCCTTTGAGCCACTGGGTCTGGAGGACAGAGAGTGGGGGATGGGAAAGGGAGCCAAGGAAGGGGAAGTGTGCTCCGCTGAGGAATGTAGGTAGTCTCTGACTTGGTTGCTCCTGACCAGCCCCCACGCTGCCTTCCAGGCCAGACTTCCAAAGGGCTGAGTGAGGCCAGGACTTGGTGCTGGCGTCCGATCAGGTAAGGTCCCGGGATCCTGGTTCCCATTTGGCCTACCCAGAGTGGTAGAAGGAGAAACTGATCACCTCTCAGGGAGGCCTCACTGGTCTCATTTGGTTTTGGTAGGGAACCTTGGAACTCCCAGAAAGGGAGGGATGGTATGGTTATATCCTTCGGGGTGTGTATGTGTGAGAGAGTGGTGTTGTTAGGGGGAAATGATGTCCTGAGTTAATACCATACAGGCTTTGTGGACCCCACCCCCACTCCAGACTAAAGCCATCAAGACATTGGGAAAGACAAATCCCATCACCACCAAAGGGAGGGTGGCTGGGACCTGAGGGTGGAGTTGGGCAGCCAGGTTGGATATAAAAACCAAACACGTGGGCCTTGGGGGACTCGCTATTGCTCGCTTCCTGGCTTCACGGCTCCTGGCTGGCGGCCAGCTCTGAGTGCCATTTTGGGATTCCTGATCAGCGGATCGGGTAGGACTCATTTAAAACTTTGTCTCCCACTTTTCTCCCTGAGCTTTACATTTCCTCATTTCCCCTTCCATTGTAAATAAACCTTTTATTAACCTTTCACGTGTGCCTGCAGTAGAGCATTGATAAGTCCTTTTAAGTGCTCAGGTGAGGACCCACAGTCAGGCACCCTGTTTTGTATCGGGGTTGCTCTACAACAGTGTGTGTGTATGAAATCTCCACAGCTGCAGCTGCGGAGATAAATTGGGCTTTGCCTGTGGTTCTGTCGACAAGTCATATGGCTGATTGATACAGTTAACAAGTTTGTCTTTTCCCTATTTCTTGCAATTCCCCCTTATCTAGCATTAACAGGATTCATAGCTTGTCCTTCCCATTTGTTGCAGCATCCCCCTCCCCTTTGAGAAGAAAAACAAGCTGGCGCCCTCTGGTTTCCATGCAGACCCTTCCCACTCCCCCTAATGAAAACAAGCTGGTGATCACCCCTCTCTGTGAAGACCCCCTCCCCTTCCCCATCTCTGTGCTGACACTTTCCCTCTCCCCTTAATGAAAACCCATCCATCTCCTTGTTGAGCTGGCGCCCACTTGTCTCCGTGCAGACCCCTTCCCCCTCCCCTTCGCGGACCCCTACCCATCTCCCCTTTGTATAAACACCCCTGCCCACTGCCAAAGAGCAGGACAGTGGTCTTTTGGACATGAGTCTGCCGCCCTCCTCATTTGTCGACAAATAAAGCCGCTTTCCTTTTCCTCAAACTTGGTTTCCTTTTATTGGCTGAGGGAAACTGAGGCCGGCATTCGGTAAAATGATCGGTGACTGGACTTGTCAAAATCTCAGAGGGGAAGGCCAGAAAAGCATCTGTGTGCTCCCCCTTCATTGCTGTAACATTGGATACAATAGGAGGGCATGGGAGCAGACAGAGGGTCCTGGAGACCCTGCTTTAAAAAAAAAAAAGAGCAAGGAAACTGATAAGGAATTTTCTGCACCACTTTCTTTAGAACCTAAGGGGCAGTCTTACAAATATAACTTGGGAAATAATTACTTATCTGAAAAAAATTAATTAAAAAGAAATATTTGAAAGTAAATTAATAACTGTTGTCAGTGTTGTCAGAAATATTGGCAAAATATTATCTCTAAAAAATTAGTGCAAATGGCCAAAATTCTAAATGAAAGAGATCTCTGTGTCTGTGTCTTTGCCTTTGTGTCTTTTGTCTCTGGAGGGTTGCTGTGTTAAATTTGTTATAAATGGCACCTATAGAAATTCTAATGGAAATGAAACCAAATTTTGAAATAGTGATCTAAAATTTTTGGTAAACAAAAACTAATTTAAAATGTAATGGTTTAATTAAAGCATATATGCCTTAAAATTATAATGTTAAAAAGTTAATAGCTTTATTGTATGTTTAAATGTGTTTAATTTGGGAAAGAAAGGAGCTTGGAGTAAAAAGGAGTTATTGACCTGGTCTATGTCAACAGAGATAAATGTGGATAAATGTGGTTTTGTTCATACCTGGACTTCCCCAGGTGAGCATTTTAATTGATTTTTCCTTCCCTTGTCTTAGCTAAGAGAAACCTCAGCTATATGAAATTGTTTCATTTGTAACTCTGCAGTTTGAACTTCCTGTCCTAAGGGAAACTAAAGCTACAGTTGGTATCTCTATTTTAAATCTGTTCTTTTTATCATTATTTAAATGGTGGTATATTTGTCCTATAAGACTAAGGATATACTGAGTTTAATAATGACGATTTGTTGACTGCTTAATGAGCTTTTGGTGTATTTTTGCTTCTTACTGTAGGAAAACTAAACTTTATTGTCATCACCTAAAATATATATATAAAATAAACATGTTTATGTATAAGTTATCCATTACAAAGGAATAATAGTGAGACACAGGGCAAGCTGGGAATTAGGCAGTTTTAGGGACACTGCAGGAGGGGACCTGGGAGAACGAGGAAGGCTTCAGAGATAAGGGCAGCAAGAGGAGTGTAAACAATTCCACTAGGAAAAACAAACATCCCAGAACCAAGGACAACATTGTCAACTCTGGCCTTGGTTTCCTTCAAGTAATAAAGGGAGGTAGAGATTGGGGAAATGGAGAGTGGTTTAATTTATGGACTACTTGGAAGGGCAGCTGTTTAACTTCAATGCAGGGATGCCCATCCAGAGGACTGGGCCATAAAGATAAAGATGCAACAAATGGGGACAGACAGACCTGCTAGATAAGGAATGTGAACATCCCCCACTCAGTAGCAAATTAAGTGAAACAGCTGAGAACTAACCAATCACAAAGAGACTGGTGGAGCTTTAGAATAATGAGAGAAAGAAGGTCTATATTCCCTGAGACACAACTCCACTTTGGCTTCCTTGCCCCTCCCAGGCCTGGTTTCATGGCCTGGGTGTCCCACTTTATTTCTGTTCTTTTTCTCCTCAATAAACTTTTTCTTTCTATAAACAAACCTGCCTCTTCTCGCTTGCTTGCCTGAGCGTCTGCAAAGTTCCTGCTGCGGCTTCGTGAGACACCAACCCGTGGGTGTCTAGTGGCTGGGACTCAGCGCTGCCCCTGCAGCCTGGTATCCGTTCCTGGCTGGGAGACTAGGCCTGACAATTCCAGTATCGATAGCATAACAGCTCTTATGATGTCTTGAAGTGAAAAATGTAAGGCTGACCTCTTAATTACCTGAAATTAGGTTGGGAAAAGGCCTCAGTGTGGACTAAAAGTTTCAAGGACTAACTGATGGACTTTATCTGGCCAGGCGCCTAACTTGTGTGCCACAGATGTGGGTGAGAGACCCATGGGGAGGTGACAATGGCGGTTTTTGTCTTGATTTTGACTTTGCTCTTTTCCTTTCTGACCTGTCTGGTTGTTTCTGACCCTTTTCTGTGGGTCCCCTCTGGAAGATGCTTTAGACTTGTGGCAGGCTTTGGGGCTGATACCAGAATTGTCAGGCCTAGTCTCCCAGCCAGGAACAGATCCCAGGCTGTAGGGGCAGCGCTGAGCTCCAGCCACTAGACCCCCACGGGTTGGTGTCTCACGAAGCCACAGCAGGAACTTCGCAGACGCTCAGGCAAGCAAGAGAAAAGAGGCAGGTTTGTTTATAGAAAGAAAAAGTTCATTGAGGAGAAAAAGAACAGAAATAAAGTAGGACTCCCAGGCCAGGAAACCAGGCCTGGGAGGGGCAAGGAAGCCCAAGTAGAGTTGTGTCTCAGGGAATATATACCTTCTTTCTCTCATTATTGTAAAGCTCCACCAGTCTCTTTGTGATTGGTTAGTTCTAGGCTGTTTCACTTAATTTGCTACTGAGTGGGGGATGTTCACATTCCTTATCTAGCAGGTCTGTCTTTCCCCATTTGTTGCATCTTTGTCTTTATGGCCCAATCCTCTGGATGGGCATCCCTGCATTGAAGTTAAACAGCTACCCTTTTAAGTTGTCCATAAATTAAATCACTCTCTATTTCTCCAATCTCTGCCTCCCTTTACCACCTGAAGAAAACCAGGACCAGCATTAACAATGTTGTCCTTGGTCCTGGGATGTTTGTTTTTCCTAGTGGAATTGTTTACACTCCTCTTGCTGCCCTTATCTCTGAAGCCTTCCTCAATTCTCCCAGGTCCCCTCCTGCAGTGTCCCTAAAACTGCCTAATTCCTGTGTCTAAGGGCCTTGCTCTGGGCCAATCCCATTTGGATGGAGTTTTACCCACGAGGGGACGGGTAACTTTGGGTACTTGATTTGGAAACTATATTCTTTGCCTTTCCTATATTGTTTCCTAATTGTATTAAAGTTCCTTCCCTATAAAGTCTCAGATGTTTTGTGTTGATGAGGCAGATGGCAGAACCTATTTAGAACAGGCAGGTTTGCGGGGTCTGGGCTGCCCCTCTCCCTGCCCTATAACAGATTTGGTGTCCAACGTGATTTAGGACAGAGCCATCTGTGGTTAGTCAGCCCTATGGGGAACTTGGGCTTCCTTATGGCACTTGCTACCATAAGTGCAAATGTGATTTTTGGTTTCTCTAGTGTGTTTGTTTCTTATGTAGATTTGCTGTTAAAAAAACTGCTTGGGCTTTGTGAAGATCTGTGTGTCTGTGTGTAATTTGCTTGTAATGATTTGCTAAGACATTTGATTTGTGCAAATTGTTCTGTGCAACAGTTTTACTCAAAAGATTAGGTAGGTAGTACGTTGGACCATGTGGCCAGATCAAAGATGGCATCTGAGGCCACTTGGCAGGATCCTGTAAAACTCAGAGGTTCTTGTTGCTAGGACTTTGGACTTTTTTTTTCCTTTTTGTGATCTCTGCTGTCTCATCAGCATTTAGAAAGGCAATAATGATTCTTTAGCAATATGTTGCTTTGTCTTGGACTACTTCCTGACCTCTGCCTGAGGGGTTTTGCAAGCCAATTGTGGAGCAATGGTGTTTAAATTAGCAAATGTATGCCTGGGTGTTAACAAAAATTAACTGGTAATTGCTGGTACCCTTGATGGATTCTTGGAGATAACTTGAATTTTTGCAAAGTCTGGATCAGAAAAATTAAAAAGATTTTGTCTGAGTCTCCAAGGATTTACTGCTGTGAATTTTGTGTACACAATTTTTTTGGACATGTTTGCCATTTTGAATCCTGGATTTGTTCAAAAACAAGATTCTAAGTTTCTGCTTCCTACTGAGGAAGGTCTGTTGTGGAAAGCACTCTTTATGGTGCATGATGTAACTGTATGAGGTTTTCATACCTGTGTTGTTGCTGTGTTGTTTCTGTTGTCCCTCCCTAGTGTGGGGGAGGTGTAATCTGTGCTTAGATGTTGAATCTGCTCTTTCAGCTTCTGTCCCAGGAAACCCAAGTATTGCCTGCTTGGTGGCTAACAAGAGATGACTCCTTTTGCTTAAAAGTTAATTGTTGCTTTTGCTCTTTCCGGCTGCTGAACAGGATACCCCCAGGATTGGCTTCTAATAAAAAAGTCTTCAATACTGAAAACAAGGTCATGTAACTCTTGCGATTAATAAAACTTTTTCTTCCTATTTCCAAAGTCTTAGGTTTGTAGGATAACAACTGTAAACTGATTTCTGCCAGCAACATTCCACAGTTTTTTGGACTTTAACATTTTTTTCTGAGCCTATGGAGTAAAACTGCAGTTACATAAGATATTCCACATGACATAAAAAAATACTGTCTATATGTTGTATGTCTGTATGTCTTTGTGTCTAACTGTCTTGGTCTCTAGAGGTCGACAAATTGGTATACATGGTTGAAAGGTCCATGCAGGAGGCCGGAATGCAAAACCCACCAGGAAGCCCACCTGGGGGCAGGAATGCGGATACCTGCCTGGAGGATTCAGACAATGAGCTTTCCCCCTCCCACTATGAGTCTCTTCTCAGATAGAGAACCTCTACCTGCCCCAGGAATCTTTTCGTGCCCTACAAACTTCTCCCGCCATATGAACCCAACTTCCCACCTGACTTCTCCTTACCCTGTAAAACCCTGCTTCCCCCTAACAACGTGGGCGACTCCACTGACCCCTGCCTTCGGTCCGTGGGGTCCGCCCGGGAGCAATAAACTTTCCCTTCCCCGAGGAAGCTGGCTGTTCTTTATCTGCGCCATACATTTTAATGGTGCCCACAGACATTGAAAAAAAAAAAAGAGTCTCCAGTTATGAGAAAAACTAAAGGTTGTGGTTTGATTGTCAACATTGTACTGTAACAGGGTGGTCCCCAGGAAAGGGGGAGGTTCCCTGCCCCACCCAAGGGAGGGTGGAGCTGAGCAGGGAGAGGAGAAGTTGCAGAAGAAGAGACTGAGGAAGGAAGCAGGATGGAGCCAGAAGGAGACCTGGAGGAGGCGCGTGGAGCCTAGAGACACGTGAAGAAACTGCGCTTGTCTTTTGGTCATGGACTGGGTGACACAGATGTGGGTGAGACCCGTGGGGAGGTGACCATGGCAGCTTTTATCTTGATTTTGATTTTGCTCTTTTCCTTCCGGGCTTGTCTGGTTGTTTCTGACCCTTTTCTGTGGGTCCCCACTGGAAGCTGCTTTAGACTTGGGGCAGGCTTTGGGGCCTTGCTCTGGGCCAATCCCATTTGGATGGAGTTTTACCCACGAGGGGATGGGTAACTTTGGGTGCTTGATTGGGAAACTATATTCTTTGCCTTTCCTGTATTGTTTCCTAACTGTATTAAAGTTCCTTCCCATTAAAGTCTCATGTGTTTTGTGTTGATGCGGAGGATGGCAGAACCCATTTAGAGTAGGCAGGTTTGTGGGGCTTGGGCTGCCCCTCTCCCTGTCCTATAACAGTACTACTGAACTAAGCCGGTGCCTTCATAGTGAATCCAAGGGCAAGTTAGGGAGAATTAGGCAGTTTTAGGGACTGTGCAGGAGGGGACCTCTGAAGAGTTTAGGAAGGCTTCAGAGATAAGGACAACTAGAGGAATGTAACTAATTCCACTGGGAAAAACAAACCAGGACCAAGGACAACATTGTTAATGCTGGCCTTGGTTTCCTTCAGGTGATAAAGGATGGTGGAGTTTGGGGAAATGGAGAGTGATTTAACTAGGGCAGCAGATTCATTTATGCAAGGAGGAGATGAGAAGGGGTCAGCACTAAGACCGGTGGGCACCAGCCTGTTTTTCTTCAATAGCTGATGTTTAACCCTTTGCACTCCAAACCATTCTGGACATTGGCTACCAGCTACTCGACACTACTTTGTGGCGGAAACGTGCATTTACAGACCCTCCTATTATTTAGTATAATTTTGGAACCAAGTAACGTATTATAATGATATTGGACTTATATGAATTGGGTGACATCGAGGAATGTATATTTGCAAAAAAAAATATTTTATTGTTTATAATTTTTGTACAGTATGATAAGTTTTGTAATACTCCCCAATATGCATTGCAGGCTGATTAGTGCATGTTTGACCGTAATAAGTGGTTTGACGCCTGCCACCAGGTGTTTTCCTGTTAGAACACACAATGCAGTCCTGTTTTCTTTGTCCCACATCAGGAATATGTATAATAATAATATGTATAATAATTTATCGTGGCTGGAGGAACGTCCAATTCGGTAACATTTTCCCACTCTTCACTTGACAATACATTGTCATGTTGCCGTGTGTTTTCTTCCATACTACTATTATCGCTTTCGCTATCTATGCGAACAATTCATCACCTTCTAGGTTGAACGATATCACTATCACTGCTGTCGTTTTGTTCTACAGTTAGTCTTTCTAACGTGTCTGTATAGAGGTCTATCTGGAGCTCATCTTCACTACTACTTGTGTCATGAGACTCATTCGTGGTTGGACGTTTTGCCATTGTTCTAATAAAAAATATGAATAAATGCATGGGTTGAAAATTTCTAATTGTTATTACTAACTGACAAGATGATATTTACCAAAATAGCTTTCACCAAACAATTTATTCACTAAGAAAAGAATCACTTTTCCAATTTTCTCCTCGTTAGATCTATGTGCACTGCTCGAAGCTTCAAACCAAAATGAGCTCAGCTTTGAAAATCTTTTCCACAAGATGTAGACTTGTTTATTTGTAATTATATATCTCACTATACAGTGTGCGCTATGTTCGAAAACCAACCTTTCTTCTACAAACTCCCCTTATCGCTCTTTTCAAGTGGCGTCGCGAAGTGCTCGGACTGTCGTGAGCACGCATCTCACGTTCTCATCTGACACAAAACCCGCTGACATTTCTTGTATATATCTTAGTAATTTTACGATATTTTGATTTAATTTCTTGTGCCATTTCAAGATAAAACTTCAGGGAAACATGCATGTCTCAAAAAGTTGCGTTGAAATAACTCAATTCCCTGTAATCACTAATAAATTGCAATGTCCCCTGAGAGGGACATCCGAGTGATATGCTAGAATTCCGATGTCCCCTGAGGGGGGACAGCGGAGTGCAAAGGGTTAACATTTTCTAAAATGCAGGGGTTCTCATCCGGGAGACTGGGCCATAAAGATAAATCTATCAAACAAGGGAGAAGATGCAACAAATTGGGAAAGACAAACTTGTTAGGTAAGGAATGTAAAGATCTCCCCACCCCCCACCCCCCACACCCCCATCCTCCCACTCCCCCACCCCCTCAGTAGCAAATTAAGTGAGACAGCGAAAACTAACCAATCACAAAGAGACTGGTGGAGCTTTAGAATAATGAGGGAAAGAAGGTATATATTCCCTGAGACACTACTCCACTTTGGCTTCCTTGCCCCTCCCAGGCCTGGTTTCATGGCCTGGGAGTTCCACTTTATTTCTGTTCCTTTTCTCCTCAATAAACTTTTTCTTTCTCTAAACAAACCTGCCTCTTCTCGCTTGCTTGCCTGAGTGTCTGTGAAGTTCCAGCTGCGGCTTTGTGAGACACCAACCCGCGGGGGTCTAGTGGCTGGGGCTCAGCGCTGCCCCTGCAGCCTGGGATCTGTTCCTGGCTGGGAGACTAGGCCTGACAATTCCGATATCAATAGAGACTGAATTTTGTTGTTTCTGTTATTTTTCTGATATTTATGGCAAAGCTTCCCAGAAATCTAAATTCAAGTATAAATTTGGTAGCCTGTCATTTGGCTGATGCAAGGAAATTTTGTGGAACCTCAGTAGAGCTCCTGAGACACTCCACAAAGTTTCTCCCTTTCTGCCTGGGAAAGGCATTAGATGAATTTGTTCTATTTGGCTTACCTCGTGAAGTGAAACTGGAAGGGATGCATTGTCACTTGGGAAAATGGTAAAACTTTGGCATGTACAAAAATGTTAACACTGGTTTTCTAAAATGTGTATAAAACCTCAGTACCTGATATGTATGTAAGCTGTCAGTGGTGATTGGCGCCTTGTAATAGTGTATATTTCAATTGTTTATTGACAGAAATTGTTTCTGGAAAAATAGGGAAAAAAGACGTCAACAGATTCCTTTTTTTAAAAAAGATTTATTAATTTATTTATACAAGCACTGGGTACAGTCGGAAGCGCGGGAGGGTGAGAGAATTCACCAGAGCCAGAGCGGGGAGCAGAGCAGGCAGAAGGACCGAAGTACACTGCTGAGGGGAGCAGCGGGCGGCAGGAGAGGTCTGCATGCCATGTGGGACCCTCCTCTGGTGGCCGGGGAGCAGCCGGGGATTGAACAGGCGCTGCAGAGGCTGCAGGCAGCTTTGCAACCCAGTGCTCAACCGCTGCACCACCAGGGAGGCCCAGGTTCTTGTTGTTATATTGAGGCACATCTCTGGTTGAGGAAGAGTTGCTCTTGAAAAGAATAACTTGATTTTTAATCTTGATCTTAAGATAGTGGATGGTAGTAAACAGATGTTCTGGGAGTTTCACTTCTGTCTTTGCTAGGGGTGTACACACGCATATGCGCCCCAGTTCTCAGGCTGCTTTGTGGGTGTGATAATGACAGGCATCTTGTACTGAGCCCCTCTCTGCAGGCTGTGCACCAGTCCTCTACCCCAGCAACTCCACTTTCCTCTGGCCTTCGGCAAATTACGTGTGGGCTTTGGTTTTCCCATCTTTAAAATCGTGCTGAAAGGAGTGTCTCTGGTGTCTGGTTTGTTTTGCGGTTTCAGCGTGGATAGGAGAGGCTGGCATGTGAAGTGGGCGTGTCTCCTTTTTATAAGTAAAAGAACCTCAGAGCAGCAAGTGCTTCAAATGTCATTTGGGAGAATTAGTAAAATTAATCTGCCTAGACTCCTGTGCTAATGAGTCATTTCTGTCAATCCTTGTCCTTTATTTCAACCTGTCCTTGGATAATATCTCCCTTTGGTTTCTTGTAGGCGCTGGGAAGTCCCTGGTTGGTGTGACATGGCATGCACAGTCAGAAAACGCTGTCTGGTACTGGGCAACTCAGCGGTGTCTGTGGAGCAGTGGAAAGCCCCGTTCAAGATGTGGTCTGCCATAGATGACAGCCAGATCTGCCGCTTTACCTCTGATGCCAAGGACAAGCCCATTGGCTGTTCTATTGCCATGAGCACCTACTCCTTGTTGGGCCATACCACCAGAAGGTCCTGGGAGGCTGAGCGAGTCATGGAGTGGCTCAAAACTCAGGAATGGGGCCTCGTGATTCTAGATGAAGTTCACACCATCTCAGGTAAACAGACTGAGAGCTGAGCTGCTCACTCATTGTACACACAGAATTGTCTTCCAGCTGTTGTGCTGAGGGAGGAATTACTGTGTGGTCTATCCATCTTGCTAGAAAGGCATGTTGGGTGGAGCTTTTAGATCATTAGTACCTGTGGGGTGAGGGTGACTGGTAGAAGGATGTCCATATTCACAGCCTCCTTAGCCACTGACTGATAGTCATTTAGGAAATGATATTTAATTCCTTTCTCCAGATTGCTTCTTATTACAGGTCAAACTAACCCTCAGTCCATTTTTTGATGACCCTGTGAAAACTGGGCTAGGAGCACTGAAAAATCTTTGAAATACAAATCATTTCTACCTCTTGTTCTTTTCATCCTTCTGTATGGGTCTAAAGTGATAGTTAAGCATTGTCATCTAGTCATCCTATCTAGAGCCAGGTTTCTGTGGGCCAGAAACTTGGGGCTTAGTCCATGTGGTGTGAAGCAAGAGTGAAGTTCCAAGACTGTATGTGTTACTCGAGCATTGAAAATGTAGTAGTGTGATTATTTGCCCAGCCAAAATGTTCTGGCAAGTGCTCACCATTGTGCAGGCCCACTGCAAGCTGGGTTTGATAGCAACCCTCGTCCGGGAAGATGACGAAATTGTGGATTTAAATTTTCTGATGGGCCCAAGCTCTATGAGGCCAACTGGATGGAACTACAAAACAACGGCTACATCGCCAAAGTCCAGTGTGCTGAGGTAACTGTCCCCTTCCTGGCACAGTCTCTAAGGGTTAAGGAGAAATGGACCAGGTCACTTCCTCTGGCACAGGTACACTGGTCAGGGCCAGAGCAGACTGCTGCCCCTTCACGCAGTTCCCAGGGGCCTCCCCACCTCACACACTTGTGAGCCAGAGTTGCTTGTCCAGTATGTTAATCCAGGCTGGCCCAACTGCAAAGTGCATTTGTCTCCTCATCCTCTTCTCCGGGAGTGAGTGCCTCAGGGTGTTCTCGCCCACCCTCTCTGCTGTGAGGTTCTTGGTTGGTCTTGTGTGGGTGACCATCCATGCTATCTCTAGTGTCAAAGTCTGTTGGTTTTGATGCCCCTCAGTGATTACTTGTGGATGTCAAGAATAGGTTATTTCTAAGAACACATTTTCCCAATTTTGCTCTGTAATGATTGCCTGTACAGGTATATGTTAAAAATATATGTTCAAAGGTAAGTCTTCTCAGAAGGAACAATTAAAACCATTTCTAGAGGCTGAAGTGGGTTGGCCTCTGTTTTGAAAGGATGGAAAGGAGCCTGTTGGTGAAATATAAGCTTTCTTTGTTGAAAAAAATCCCTTAGCCTTCAGTTACAGCTTTGTATGCAGTGCCCATCTTATGAAAGAACCTGTCAGAATCATTGAGGCTCCTTGTTCCATCTAGAGCACCTTCCCTTCCACCCCTCCAACCACTGTCTTAGAACTTAGTTTGTCATTCTATTGCCTTTTTGTTATTTTGCCTCCTGTGTGTATTTCCTGACCTAACATTGTTTCGCTTCAGCTGTTTTTTTTAGAATCTTTGCATATATGTAAATAGAATCAGGTTTTAAATGATCTTGTATGACTTCTGTCTTTGTGCGATATTTTTATTTTTTGCATAACATATTGTTTTATTTTTTTTTAATTTTATTTTTATATTCCCCATACAATTGCAACCCCCCCATTCTGACCCTAATCCCTCCCCTCCCGCCCCTCAACCCCCAAAAAGTGTCTCTGGTTCATAGTTTTTTGTTGATTTTGATTTTCACTTTCTTATAGTTATTCATTTTCCTGGTCCCTTATTTAAGTTTTCTAGATTCCTGCTACAAGTGAGACCATCCGGTATTTTTCTTTTTCTTTTTGGCTTATTTCGCTGAGCATGATCCCTTCCAGCGCCATCCATGTTGCTGCAAACTGCATGTGTTTATCTTTATTGAATGCTGAGTAATATTCCATGGTATATATGTACCACATCTTCTTGATCCAGTCATCTATTTTTAGGCATTTGGGCTGTTTCCAAAGCTTAGCTATTGTAAACAGTGCTGCTATAAACATAGGGGTGCAGGTGTTCTTTGGAATTGATGTTTCTGTGTCCTTTGGGTAAATACCTAGGAGTGGAATTGCTGGATCATGTGGAAGCTCTATGTTTATTAGGTCCAGAAATCTCCACACAGCTCTCCATAGTGGTTGGACCAGTTTGCACTCCCACCAACAGTGCAGAAGAGTTCCTTTTTCTCCACACCCTCGCCAACATATGTTGTTGCTAGTTTTTTTAATATGTGCCATTCTCACTGGTGTAAGATGGTATCTCATGGTAGTTTTGATTTGCATTTCCCTGATTACAAGTGATGTTGAACATTTTTTCATATGCCTGTTGGCCATTTGCATTTCCTCTTCAGAGAGTTTCTTTTTAGCTCTTCTGCCCATTTTTCCACTGGATTATTTTCTTTGTTGTTGTTGAGTCTCATCAGCTCTTTGCAGATTTTTGTGATCAGACTTTATCATTAGTGTTGGGTGCAAAAATGTTCTCCCAGTTAGTGGGGTTTATCTTTGTTTTTGTTATTGTCTCTTTTGCTGTGCAGAAGCGCTTTAATTTGATGTAGTCCCAGCTGTTTATCTTTGCCTTCACTATCACTGCTTTGGGTGATGTGTCTTTAAAGATGTCTTTGATGTGCAAATCACGTAGTGTTTCGCCTATGTTTCCTTCTATGTATTTTATGGTTTCAGGTCTTATGTCTAGTTCTTTAATCCATTTTGAGTTGATTTTTGTGTATGGTGTGAGGTAGTGGTCAAGCTTCATTCTTTTGCATGTAGCGACCCAGTTTTCCCAGCACCATTTATTGAACAAACTTTCTTTGCTCCAATGCATAGTCTTTGCTCCTTTGTCAAAGATTAGTTGACCATAAATCTGTGGGTTTATTTCTGGATTTTCTATTCGATTCCATTGGTATGTCTGTTCTTGTTCCAATACCATGCAGTTTTGATGATTATGGCTTTGTAGTAGAGTTTGAAGTCTGGGAGTGTGTTGCCTCCATTCCCTTCTTTTTTTTTTCAGGAGAGCTTTGGCTATTCGGGGTTTTTTGTGATTCCATATGAATTTCATCAATAATTGTTCTATTTCTTTGAAGAATGACATTGAAATTTTGATTGGAATAGCATTGAATCTGTATATCGCTTTTGGTAGGATGGCCATTTTAATAATGTTTATTCTTCCAATCCATGAGCAGGGGATGTCTTTCCATTTCTTTGTGTCTTCTATTTCTTTTAACAGTGTTTTATAGTTTTCTTTGTATAGGTCCTTTACCTCTTTTGTTAGATTTATTCCCAAATATTTGATTTTTTTTGTTTCAATAATAAAAGGGATGGTTTTTTTGACTTCTTCTTCTTCAGATTTATTGTTTGTGTATAGGAAGGCTACTGACTTTTGCACGTTGATTTTGTATCCTGCCACTTTACTGAACTGATTGATGAGTTGAATTAGTTTTTCTGTGGAGTTCTTGTGGTTCTCTATGTATATTATCATATCATCTGCAAATAGTGATAGTTTGACTTCTTTTCCTATTTGGATTCCTTGTTTGTCTTTCTCTTGTCTTATTGCTCTGGCTAGGACTTCCAGTATTATATTGAAAAGCAGTGGCAAGAGTGGACATCCTTGTCTTGTTCCAGATCTTAATGGAATTGCTTTCAGCTTTTCACCATTGAGAATGATACTGGCTGTTGGCTTGTCATAGATGGCCTTTATGATGTTGAGGTATGTTCCTTGTATCCCAAGAATTTCAAGGGCTTTTATCATGAATGGGTGTTGCACTTTGTCGAAAGCTTTCTCAGCATCTATTGATATTATCATATGGTTTTTATATTTCTTTTTGTTGATGTGTTGGATAACGTTGATTGATTTTCGGATGTTAAACCATCCTTGTGTCCCTGGAATGAATCCTACTTTGTCGTGGTGAATTATCTTATGGATACATTCTTGGATTCTGATAGCTAAAATTTTATTGAGGATTTTTGCATCAGTGTTCATTAGGGAGATTGGCCTGTAGTTTTCCTTTTTTGTGTTGTCCTTGTTCGGTTTTGGTATTAGTGTAATGCTGGCTTCATAGAACGTGTTTGGTATTGTCCCTTCCTTCTCAATTTTTTGGAAGAGTTTGTGAAGGATAGGCACTAATTCGTCTCTGAATGTTTGGTAGAATTCATTTGTAAATCCATCAGGTCCTGGGCTTTTGTTTTTGGGGAGGTTTTTGATGACCATTTCAATTTCGCTGCTTGTAATTGGTCTGTTTAGGTGTTCTATTTCTTCTTTATCTAGCTTTGGGTGATTGTAGAGCTGTAGGAATTTGTCCATCTCCTCTAGATTGTTGAACTTGTTTCCATGTAACTGTTCATATTAGTTACTGATTATTCTTTTGATTTCTGCCGTGTCCGTTGTGATTTCTCCTCTTTCATTTGTGATCCTGTTTATTTGTGCTTTCTCCCTTTTTTCCTTTGTGAGCCTGGCTAGGGGTTTGTCTATTTTATTGATTTTTTCGAAGAACCAGCTCTTGGTTTCATTGATCATTTGGATTGTTTTTTTCGTTTCAATTTCATTTATTTGTGCTTTGGTTTTTATTATTTCTTTTCTTCTACTGGTTTTGGGGTTTTTTTGTTGTTCTTTTTCTAGATCTTTGAGCTTCGAGATTAGGTTGTTTCTTTGAGTTCTTTCTTGTTTCTTGATGTGAGCGTCTATTGCTATATATTTTCCTCTTTTTACTGCTTTTGCTGCATCCCGTTCATTTAGGATACTGGTGTCCTCCTTGTCATTCAATTCAAATAATTTTTTAATTTCTTCTTTGATCTCCTCATTAGTCCAGTGGTCTTCCAGTAGTGTGGTTTTTAATCTCCATGAGGTAGGAAAGTTCCTTGCCTTCTTTTTGTGGTTTATTTCTAGTTTGATGCCTTCATGGTCAGAAAAGATGGTTGGTATGATTTCAATCTTGGTGTATCTGTTGATGTTTGTCTTGTGTCCCAGTATGTGATCAATCCTGGAGAATGATCCATGTGCACTTGAGAAAAATGGGTACTCCGTTTATTTTGGGTTTAGTGTTCTATAGATGTCTGTTAAGCCCAAATGCTCTAGGTCCTTTTTTAGAGCTTTAGTTTCTTTACTTATTTTTTGTCTTGTTGATCTATCCATTGTTGATAGTGGTGTGTTGAAGTCTCCCACCATGTATGTGTTTTCTCTGATGTCTTTTTTCAGAGATGACAACAGTTGTCTGATATATTTTGGTGCTCCTTCGTTTGGTGAGTATATGTTAATGAGTGTTATTTCTTCTTGAATTATTGTACCCTTGATCATAATGTAGTGACCATTGGGGTCTCTTTTTAATTTATTGAGTTTGAAATCTGTTTTATCTGATATAAGTATAGCTGTTCCTGCTTTCTTTTTTGGTCCATTTGCTTGTAGGATTGTTTTCCATCCTTTAACTTTGAGTCTATTTTTATCTTTTGTAGCTAAATGTGTTTCCTGGAGACAGCAAAAGGTTGGGTTTTGTTTCTTAATCCAGGCTGTAACTCTGTGTCTTTGTATTGAAGAGTTTAGTCCATTTATTTTAGAGTTAATACTGATATGTTAGCATCTGTATTTGTCATTGTGTTTGTCTTTCCTTTGATTTTATTTATTTATACTTTTAATAACTTTTTTTTCTAGCCTTCTTTCATTGTTATTCGTCCCTCTGAGGTTCTGGCTTTAGGATTCCTTGTAGTATTTTTTGGAGTGGGGCTTGAGTCGTAATGAAATTCCAGAGTTTCTGTTTGTCTGGGAAGGTCCTTATTCTTTCTTCATAGAGGAAGGAGAGCTTTGCGGGATAGAGTATTCTTGGTTGGCATCTGTTTTCTTGGAGTCTGTTGACTATGTCCCTCCACTCTCTCCTTGCCCGTAGTGTTTCTTCAGAGAAGTCTGATGTCAGCCTGATTGGTTTTCCTTTGACTGTTATCTGTTTCTTCCCTCTTGTCAGCTTCATTATTTTTTCCTTGTCCTGGATTTGGGAGCTTTACTATTATGTGTCTTGCTGTATTTTTCCTTTCGTCGTGGAAGTTTGGTGTTCTTCTTGCTTCTTGTTTATCCATTTTCAGCTCCTTCTTCACATTTGGGAAGTTTTCTTCAATTATCTCTTTGAATATTTTCTCTGTTCCTAGATCTCTCTCCTCTCCTTCTGGTATTCCTATAACTCCTATATTTCCTTTCCTCATGGAGTCAGATAGTTCCCGAAGTCTTTCTTCGTTCTTTTTCCTTCGTACTTCTTTCCTTTTCTGTTTGGTTCTTTTTATTTCTGTGTCTTCAAGAGTACTTATTCGTTCTTCCATTTCATCTATTCTGCTTTCATTGCTTTTCCTAGAGTTCTTTAGTTCCTCCATTAATTCATTGATCTCCTGCGTTTCTTTTGCTTCCCTCTTTAGGGAATCAATTTCATTCTTCTGACCATTGTTATCCCTCTTTAGGGACTCAATTTCCTTCTTATGATCATTGTTTTCCTTTATGAGTTCTGTCATTTTTTTAATCACGGCAATTTTAAATTCTCTTTCTGGAAGGCTCACAAGTTCTTCCAGGTTACTGTCGTTGCAATCTGGGGAGTGGTTTTCTTTTTGTGGTGTGCTTTTTTCCTGAGGAGTTGTTAGGTTGCGTGTGGTTCTTTACTCCCTACTGTCTGTTTTCTAATTTGTCTTATGCATTGGGACACTGTGTTGCTGGAACTGGCCGGCATATTGGGTGAGCTTCTCTGTTCCCCTCTGGCTCCTCCAGGAGCCATCTGTTGGTTCCAAGCAGTCTTTACTGAAGAAAGGTCCCTGTTCTAAAATGCCGATGTGGGGACACACTCTCCTGTGCGCATGGTCTGCCCCGGCGGTGGCTTCCCGCTCCCCCTCTGGGTTTGGACTGCAGGCCAGAAGGGTCCTGGCGTGGGTGAGCTTCCCCGCTCACCTCTGGCTCCTGAGGGAGCCTTCTGCAGGCAGTCTTTACTGAAGAAATGTTCCTGTTCTAAAATGGTGATGCGGGACGTACGCCCTGCACATCCAGTCTCAGGCACACTCTTCTGCGCGCCGGGTCTGCCCCAGCCGTGGGTGCCCGCTCCCCCTGTCGGCTCAGACTGCTGGTCGGAAGGGGCCTGGGGTGGGCTAACTTCCCAGCTGGCCACGGGCTCCTCCAGGAGCCTTCTGCCGGTTTCAAGCAGTCTTTTCTGTTCTATGGGGTGTTAGTGACTTTTTTCTGGTTGCTAGGTGGTGCCAGAGATCTCTCCTATTGTTCTTGGGGAGCTATTTTTTCACCCTGTGGGACAGGGAACAGAGTGGGAATGGTAGGGAAAACCTCAACGGCTTTGGGGTGCTGTGTCTGCCTTGTGCGGCCGGCCTGGGGCTGTGTGCGGGTCTCCAGAGTCTCTGTTGTTCTCTAATGGCGCCCGGAGCCGTTCGCTCACCTCCGCAGCGAATCCTGCAGGGTTCTCCACAGCTCCAGTTCACGGGGTATGGTGGCTGAAATAGTTCCTTTCCATTCACAGTCCTGCTTGATGTGTAGTTTGTTCTTGTTGGTCGTTTTAGTTTGTTTTTTCCTCCTCTCTGCTGGTCAGAGAGTGCTGACTTTGTGGGTGGGGGAGGGTAGCAGAGTTCTGCGCTTTCCTCCCTTCTAGTTCTCTTTTATGGCAACTTTCTTCTTCGGATAGTTTGCTAGAGTCGTCCGTTTATCTTCCGTGTCCCAGTTCTCACTGGGACCTGCCGCTTTTCCTCCCTATTAATTTTTTTTTAATGGGATATCTTACTCACAGCGTCTCCTAGCCACCATGTTGCTCCGCCCCCTTTAAACCATAGTTTCTTTATCTAATTATCTGTCAATGGATATTTAGGTTTAGTCCATGATTTGGTTATTGTGAGTAATGCCGCCATGAACATGACATGCATAAATATTTTCATATTAGTGTTTATATATTCTTTGGAAAAATTCATAGAAGTGGTATTTCTGGATCTTATGGTATTTGCTTTTATTTTTTAAGGAATCTTAAAACATGCATTTTTTATAGAGGTTGTAATAATTCACATGCCCAGCAGGATTGAGGGAGTGTTCCTCTTTCTCCACAACCTTGCTGACTCTTTGTTCCAGTCTTTTGAATAGAATTCATTCTCACAGGTGTGAAGTGATACCACACTGTGGTTCAGATTTTCATTTCCCTAAATGAGTAATGAGCATTTTTTTCATATGGCATGGACCACATGTGTTCTTTGGAGAAACAATTTTTTGCTCTTTTATCCATTTTTAACTCTTTTTTAACTGTTTTTAACTGTTCAGTTGGATGAAATCTTTATATATTTTGCGAATTAACTCTTTTTTGGATATGTGCTGTGCAAATATTTTCTAACAGTCACTAGTTGTTCTGTGGATATTTCTTTACCTGTGCAAAGGTTTTTCAGTTTTTTTGTATCTTTAAAGATGTATTTATTTATGCATACGAGAACTGGGGTACAGGCCAGAGGTGTGGGAAGTCACAGGATTCATCAGAGACAGAGCGGGGAACAGAACAGGCAGACTGATGAAACACACTGCTGAGGGGAGCAGCAGGTGGCAGGAGAGGTCTGCTGTGCCATGTGGGTAGCTTCCTGGCTGGCAGGAATCAAACTCCTGCTGCAGAGGCTGTGGACAGCTTTATATTGCTGTGCTTAACCCCTTGTGCCAGAATTAATACACTTGTTTATTTTTGGTTTTGTTTCTCTGCCATTAGAGTGAGTCCCTAAATGCATCTCTGAGGTTGAGATCTGTGAGCACATTGCCTCTTTTCTTTTATGTATTTTATGCTTTAAGGTCATGCTCATCACTTAGGAAATTGCCAGGGTTTTGGAAGATCTGTGCTACAAATGGGATGCAGAACAAATATATGCTAACTTATGCTATGGAATATTATCTAGCAAGGAAAAGGAATTAAGTGCTGATACATACATTGTACAGCATGCATGAACCTTGAAAATATAATAAGTGAAAGCAGCCAGGCACAAATAATACCTATTGTGTGATGCATTTACATGAATTGTCTGTAGTAGACAAATAAATCCACAAATACAGAAAACAGATTGGCGATTTTTCGTGTACTAGAGAGGGAGGGACACAGGGAGGATTTGCTAATGGATTAAGTTTCATTACCCCAAAAGTTCATGAATATGTCCCAACATTAAATTGTGGTGACAGTTCTACAACTATGTGTTCCTAAAACCCACTGAATTATACACTTTAAAAAGGGGAATTTTTGGTCTATGAATATAGTTGATATTTAAATTAAATGACGAGGGCCTCCCTGGTGGCACAGGTGGTTGAGCGCTGCACTGTGAATCTATTCGCAGCCTCTGCAGTGCGGGTTCAATCCTAGCTGCCTGGCAAGGGTCCCACATGGCTCAGCAGACCTCTCCTGTCTCCCCGCTGCTCCCCTCAGGAGTGTATTTTGTCAGTCTGCCTGTTCTGTTCCCCATTCTGTCTCTGGTGAATCCTCTCAGCCTCCTGTGCATCTGGCCTGTACCCCAGCTCTTGTATAAATGGAAAAAAAATCTTAAAAAAAATAAAATAAATGAAGAGATTGCTTACTTGGGCATTTAAATTCAATTTTAAAAACCCTATAAGGGGGCCTCCCTGGTGGCACAAGGGGTTAGATGCAACCTATGAAGTTGTCTGTAGCCACTGTAGCCCAGGTTCAATCCCCGCCAGGGAGATACCCACATGGTGTGGCAGACCTCTCCTGTCTCAGACAGAACTTCTCCCCTCAGTGGTGTATGTCAATCAATCCACCTGTTCTGTTTCTCACTCTGTCTCTGGTGGATCCTCTCACCTCCCACAACCCCTGCATCGCTGGCCTGTACCCCAGCTCTTGTATGCATAAATAAATCTTTTTAAAAAAAAAAAAAAACCTGTAAGACCACAAACGATACTGACTCGAGGTAGAACTTGTCCTGGTAGATGATTTCTATCCTCTGGGTGATATTTATGCTTGCTGTCTGCATCTTAGGGGCAGATTTCTCTTTACCCTCCCTGGACTCTAATATGTACAAGGCAAGGCCATGTCTTCCAGGTCTTGTCTCCTGAGTACTGAGTACCTGCTGTGCTGGGCTTGCAGAAGGAAACATACATGTTTGTTAAATGCATTGTGTCCCATTCACTCATTCCATCCATACTGATCAGTATCAATCTAACACATGTATCATGCAAGAGAAAAAAACAGACCCCAGAGTACAAGGCAGAGATGGTTTGAAATCCAAAGTGCTTTGGCGAAACTCATATAAAAGCATCAGGAGTGAGTGATAGATGAATTTACAGGGACCCTTGATTCCTGGATTTGCACTACCCCACTCAAGTCTGTACTACTTGTATTAGCCCTTTACAGAAATAACGGGCACTTTTTAAATTGTTCTAAATATACATATAAAGGCTATTTCTCTGCCCTATGCACCGAAGCGAACTTACTTGTCTTCCTCGGCATCAAATGCTGCATGTCTGTCCTCTCTGAAAACAATTTTAACATCAGTAGGAAAACCTTTAACTCCTGGCTCTGGGTTTTATTTTCCTAACAATTAGGCTGCCATTTCATGCTTTCCACAGTCTTCCACTTCTTTCATTTTTGGACCATATCAAGTTGGGATAAATTATAAATTTGACTCACTCAAGACACCAACTGAAATCATTATTCTGTTTTACCAGTGTGCAGAATGTAAACAAACAGGGCAGATTTGTTCCTCAATAAAATCAGTGTTATGCAATGGAAGGCTGTGATTGCTTAGTATAATAAAACTGCAAGCAGGGTGACCAGGTGGTGTCAGTTACAGAACATAATGCAGACACAAAAAGGTGAGAGTCTCAACAGGCGGGTCTAGACATAGAAAGCACAGATGTTTTGGTGGAGGGACATTCATTATCTACTGAGTGTTTGGTGACCTGAGTCCACCTGGGGCAGGCTCTCCTCGGAAGTATGAAGTTGCCTATCAAAGTCTTGTTCTGGATGTTTCATCTGCAGCCCAGCTTCCCCTTCCTCACACCCATTCTAATTCAGGCCCCATTTCTGTGTACCACTTTTCCCAAGGCAGTCCTGGGAAATGATTCAATTCCTTCAGGAAACACATCGTGTTGTAGAAGAGATGAAGTCTATTACCTTGAATCTGTAGATGACAGTGGGTGTTAGCACTTGATGTTAATGGAATTTTGAGGGCACAGCTGGAAAAGGAAGTGTGCTAATTAGCCCTGACTTAATGGATGCTGGAATGGGTAGTATATATAATCACCATCTCTGGTGCAGTCCTCATCTAAAGCTGAATGCATTTTAAGCATGTAGGGCCCCTCACACATCCCGAGAGAGCCACACCAGGGCCTGTAGATTTGAGACAACATTGCTCTTCAGGCCATAGTTCTGCCCCTCAAAGACTGCAAGCACACTACCACCCAAGGCTTGCCCCTGCTGGTCCTCCTGCTTGTCCTTCCTTGCTTTCAAAGAGGCTTTCCCTGAAGTCTTGATTTAAGACAATACGGCCTTTCTTCTTCCTTGCTTATTTCTTCTCCATAGTGTTAATCATCAAGCTATCCACCACACTACCAGCTTAGTGATGTTGATGATGTGTCATCTTTTTAATTTTTATTATAGAAGCATGATTGGTTTACATTTTTGTTAGTATTTTGGGAGTATAGGATTTCCCCCCTCAGGTGGAAAAACCTATACTTGTCTGCTTAGCAGAGATGAGTGGACTTCCTCCCCAAAATGGAGTTTTTTAAAGGAATAGAGGAATCAAATGAAAGAATTCTCAATGGCCATATGGAAGAGATAATGTAGTATATACACACAATGGAATACTACTCTGCAATCAAAAAAGATAAATCCACACCATTTATGGCAACATGAATGGAAGCTATTATGCCATGCAAAATAAGCCAGAAGGGCAAAGATAAATACTGGATGATGTTACTTTTCTGTGGAAAATCAAGAAACCAAACAAAGTTTGTCAAAGACAAACTTTATAGTCAATCCTTGATGATGTGTCTTCTTACCTAGGACACCATCACCTAGAGGGCAGGGGACAGCAGAGTCCTTGTACATCTAGTAGGCTGGGTTAACAGTTTAACCAATCAACTCAATGCCTTCCAGAGATGGATCATATTGCACAGGTTATGTTGGACCTGTAGGAATGTTCTGACAGGTCTATGACTCCAACCCCCAATTTATAAACCAATAGCAAGTCCAGATTTGATTTTACAAAGTCAAGTCAATCAGAGTTACCTGTGTGGGGGAAGATGTAAGGACCAAATCTTATTGGAATCTCTTATTTTGACAAGTGCCCTCATAGACACGCTTATCCCTCAGGTCATTAGCTCATGTTCCTTCCTCTAGCAACTTATAAACACGATAGGACTGTGGACTTTCTGGACATTTTCTTTGCTTCTCACCAGAGGAATTCTACAAAGCAAACAAAGTTATTGTCTTGCTGACTTTATTCTCCCAGGCAGCCTTGCCAGGGTGGAAAGGATATTCCAGCAGAGCAAACTATAGAATTCTTTCCTTTTTGAGTCTACAGCACCTTTTCCAAAATCTCTTTCTGTAAGCATGTATCATACAATGCAATACAGTTATATACTATTGTCATCGTCTGTGTCACATTCTGCGATACCCGAACTTGCGACATGATTCTTTAAAATTTAGGTAGACCAAGGGTCATTCTTTGTGCTGTGAGTTCTACGGGTTTTGAAAATGCATGTTGTTAAATGTAGCTACCTTCATAGTATTTTCCCAATAAGTTACTTGTCTTTTTAACATCATTTTTGCAGAGCATAAACTTTTAATAATGTGTAAAGGTCTGTTTATTATTTCACAGGTCATGCTTCTAGTGTTTTATCTAAAAAGTTATTAGCAAATCCAAAGTCACACATATTTGTATTATTATGTCTTATTTGAGAAGTTTTATACTATTGCATTTTACTTTTATGTTTATGATTCAATTTAAGATTGTTCATTTTTTAATAAGGTTTAGGTCTGTATCTAGGTCCATTTTATTAGTGTTGCTGGCGTTTTGTGTATAGGTCCCCTGCAAATTTTGTTAGATTTATGCTTAGGTATTTCTTTTGGTGTAGAATTATTATAAAAGATAATTTTTCTTTAATTTTAAATCCCAGTCGTTCATGTTGCTTATGGGGAAACTAATAAAATTTTGTGTATTGGCCACATACCCTGCAACCTTCCTATAGTTGCTAATTATTTCTGAGTTTTTTTAAGCTTCCTAGTAGTTTTCTACCTGGAATACATAATTGATTGTTTCATATCAATATGTATTCCCTTTATAGCTTTTCGTTTCTTTTACTTATCATATAAGTTACCACATCCCCACAGTTCTGAATTGGTGTAGTGCCAGAGGACATAATGGCCTTTTTCTCTATTTGGTGGCTCATCTTTAAGTATAATGTTAGTTACATGTTTTCATTTATACATTTTATTAGTTTAAGGAAAAGCCCTTTAAATCCTGGGTTTTTGAATTTTTTTTAATTTCGAATGTGTGTTGAAATATATTGAGCGTTTTTATGTCTATTGATATGGTAATATATTCTTTTCTTATTCACTCTTAATGTAAAGTGTTATATTACTTGATATGTAAGTGTTGAACTGGTCTTGTATTACAGGAATGAAACACACTTAGTCATGATGTATATAATTTTTCAATAATTTCAATACAAGTCACTGGACTTGATTTTTTTAACATCTCTAGTTTTTCAGTTTTATTGTCTTTTTATTATATTTAGTTGTTTTGATTTACAAAGTAATTATGGTCTCAAAAATGAATTGGGTTACGCATGAGAGGCAATACGGAGGCAGAGTGAAGACACTGGGCTCACCGCCACCATATACTCACAACACTGTGCGGGACAACATCAATGCCCCTAAAGAGAAATGGGTGACCAGGGCACACACCAGGAGCAGGGACCAATGGTAAGAAACCGGGAAAACTTTAACTGACCTACATCTACAGTGATACTGGCGCAGAATTAAACCCCCTACAGATGTGGACTCGGGGACACAAGCCACATAGGGGCCTTTGGAGACTCAGCACTTCCCTGACACCACCCTTCTAAGGTGGTGTGCCCACCTATGCATGCCCACAGCCTTCTCCAGGAGCCCGCCATCAGGCATGCTTGCAGGAGTGCAGGGATCCACCATTAATGCTAATGGCAGGAGGACAGAAAAGCCTGATAATTGTTCACTTACCCTACAGAGGAACACAGAGTCGGCATTCAGGACAGAGGATGCACTAGTGGAGAGGTGTGAGTGCAGAATGATAAATACTGGCTTGACCATAAAGTTCATATAAAACAGCTGGAATCTGAACCAGCAAGGAGAATCAGATCTAGTCTAAAACACCTGCCAACCTGCTACACACCCACCCAGAGTCAAAACCAAGACAACAACTGAACTCTCACTCAACATAGTTTACGCATCTGCTTACCCCAGGATAAGGTTCTGCACTGGAAAAGAAAAGAGAACAACTCCCAGCTTGTGAACCTATCTCAACTAAAATCCATGTCCAGCATTACATTTAGTGCTCAAACATAGCCCAAGGGTATGTAATGACTGCTAGAGGGCCTCCCCAGTGGTGCAGCGGTTGAGCACTGGGTTGTGAAGCTGCCCGAAGCCTCTGTGGCGCTGGTTCGATCCCCGGCTGCTCCCCGGCCACCGGCGGAGGGTCCCACATGGCGCACAGACCTCTCCTGCCACCCGCTGCTCCCCTCAGCAGTGTACTTCGGTCCCTCTGCCTGCTCTGCTCCCCGCTCTGACTCTGGTGAATTCTCTCACCCTCCCGCACTTCGGACTGTACCCAGTGCTTGTATAAATAAATAAATAAATAAATAATGACTTTACTAGACATTTAGACCACTAGCCTAGAAGAGAGGATCTGGGATACTGACACCTGGGGATACAGTGTGTGCACAGTACGAAACTAGAGTTCCTAATGATGGAGGACAAGAATAAAAAAAAAACAAAAACTGAAAGAGAGGTGCCACAAGACCAGAAACCTGGCTCATAAGGAATTAAGGATAGAAGAGATTAACATAGCCATTGACACAGCTATGGAAACAAAGATCCTTAGGCACTGACTAGTATCCTTAGGCACAGATGCCTAGATTACAAAGCATAACATCCAAGCAGGTATCCAAACGCATGTCCAACAGTAAAGACATGGAGATTGAGTTCATTGTAGAATCTCCTGTCCCTTTCAGATTCTACATAGTTACCCAAAATTAGCAAACAACTGACAGCTCACAAGGAGTGGCCCCTCCCAAACAGAAGACTTTTATCAGTGCAGTCTCTGCACAGGTGCGGGCAGCACTCCCTCTGCCCACCTGTGACTATGCAGGTGCCTCTTTTCACCAACTCTCTCCTCTGCAGGGCAGTGGCCTCCCTGCCTGCCCATGACCTGTCAAGGCTGCTGCAGGCCTCTCAGCAAACCTGCCCTTTCTGGGGCAGCTCTTCCTGCCCACTGGTGTCTATGCAAGTGTCTTTAACTGCTTTACCCCTTCCCTGATAAACCTGTTCTTTAAATATAACTACTGTCGGCCTCCCTGGTGGTGCACCTCTGGCCTGTACCCCAGTTCTTGTATGCATAAATAAATCTTTAAAAAATAAATATTTTTATCTCTGTCTTGTGGAGAAACTCACCTGAGACACTTGCCACGTGTCACTGAAACAGGAGCTCTGGTGACACCTTTCCCAGAGTGAACCCAAGGACCCACACTCCAAACCAACTGACTCCAAAAACGACAATACCTGATGCTAACTGGAGGTGAAACTTTAGTTTCTTACTGCCCTGGTCCTTTTTTTAAAAAAATAAAGATTTATTTATTTATGCATACAAGAACTGGGGTACAGGCCCGAGGTGTGGGGGTGAGAGGGGATTCATCAGAGACAGAACAGGGAACATAACAGGCAGACTGAGGAAGTTCACTGCTGAGGGGAGCAGCGGGTGAATCAGGAGAGGTCTGCACACCATGTGGGATTGAACCTGCGCTGCAGAGGCTGTGGGCAGCTTCGCAGCCCAGTGCTCAACCACTGTGCCACCAGGGAGGTCCATAAAAATCCTTTTTTTATACATAGTTATCTCAACATTTGTTACAGGCAGATTGATAGATTGTTTTACCATAGGAAAAACCATTTGGTTGAGCGTAAATCAGGGAAAGGGGAGTTTGGGACTGTGAGGGGATGCAGTTGTCTGGAGATTGCCTGAGGAGACAGACCAGCAGGACCAGTTCTCAGACTCCCTCCTTTGAAATGCAACTTTGTTTCCAGGAGTGTGCAGAGACTGGCCATGAATATTCTAAGGAGAGATTTGCAAGTAAGAAAACTTAATAATTGCCCCTGGACTCAAGATTGTGTCTGGCCTGGGGTGCATTTCTTGGGAGACTTATACTTCAGCTGTTTTTTTTTTTTTTTTATAATTATCTCCTTCAGTATCAGTGTCAAAGTCCATCCCTATCGAAAGCCATAAAAGAAGAAAAAGAGACAGAAGATCGTATCACAAATGATGGGCAAAAAAAATACAAAATCATATCCCAAGGAGTCTCAATTTACAAGAATTGAAGAATACGACTGAAGAGTAGTTGACATTAACAATATATTATAAAAATATTTACTAGACTAAAAAAAAATGCATGATGTAAAACAGTAACAGAATAAAGAGGAAAATATGAAGCCATTACAATTAGAGCTAATGAATCTAAAAAACTTGATAACTGGATTTAAAAACACGGTAGGGGGCCTCCACAGCAGACAAATGTAAACAATGGAGAAAATTATCTTAAAAATGCAATGCTGTAGGGACCTCCCTAGTGGCACAAGGGGTTGAGACAGCACTATGAAGCTACTGGCTGCCACTGCAGCACAGGTTCAATCCCAGGCCAGGGAGGTAACCCACATGGTACAGCAGACCTCTTTTGTCTCCCCTGCTCTCTTCTCAGCAGTGCATTTCAGTAGATTTGCCTGTTCTGCTCCCCACTGTCTCTGGTGAATCCACTCACCCCTCCCCCCTGCATCTCTGGCCTGTACCCCAGCAAAAATGCATATTTTTTTTTAAATGCAATGCTATAGAAAACAAACAGGGGCCTCCCCGGTGGCGCAGCGGTTGAGCACTGGGTTGCGAGGCTGCCCGCAACCTCTGCTGCGCTGGTTCGATCCCCAGCTGCTCCCTGGCCTCCGGAGGAGGGTCCCACATGGGGCGCAGACCTCTCCTGCCACCCGCTGCTCCCCTCAGCAGTGTACTTCGGTCCTTCTGCCTGCTCTGCTCCCCGCTCTGGCTCTGGTGAATTCTCTCACCCTCCGGCGCTTCTGACTGTACCCAGTGCTTGTATGTATGTATGTATACATCAATCAATCAATCAATAAATCTTTAAAAAAAAAAGAAGAAAACACAAATAAAGCAACAAAAAGAAAAAAGAATAAAACAATTAAAATAGTATCACAGTCCTTTGGGATAACCTAAAGAGAAATGACAATTATAACATGGGTGTGCTAAAAGGAGAATTAGAGCAGATGGCATAGAAAATCTTTTCTAAAAATAATTGCTGAGAACCATTTAAATCTGGGAAATGAACCAGACATCATGAGCAAGAGGTCCAACAAGTGCCAAACAAAATAATATTAGAGAAGCACACAATAAGACACATTATAATGAAGCTGTTGGAAGTCAATGGTCAGGACAGAACACTAAAAACTTCCAGAAAAAAAGAGTGACCTATAAGTAGAAACATTATAGCAAGAGGAATAACAGGAGATATTTAAAGTGCTCAAGATAAATGTTTCCATCCTGGAATCCTTTACCTAGCAAACTTAGCATTCAATACTGAAGAAAAATAAGGAGCTTCTCTGAAAAGCAAAAACCAAATAAAATAAAATAACACTATGTTACATGTGTTAAAAGGTGTAAGGAAAATGAACTATAATCAGGCTATTTTTCACTTTCCATATAACAGACAGCGCACCCTAGAAATGTTCTTTTCCACCATCAGGACATCTAGCATTATTGCAAACACAAGCAGCTGAGCTTGTGTTTGCAATAATGTATCAGTTTGGGGCTATGCAGACTTAACATTGTAAAGGAGTTGCTGTTCTGCCTCTCGCTCAGTCTGCCCTTCTGTGTATATGGGCCCCTGTATTAGCATTAAGGGCCTGAGGAATCCAACAGATGTTCCAAAATTCTTTTCTCTTTTGTCTGAGAGAACTGACAATGAACCTATTCAGCCTGGGATGATGCGCAAGAAAGGGGTTATTATAAAGCAACAGAACAACAAATATTAGGGTGTCAAACAGCTAAATTATATAATATGGAGGAGGAGAGTAACAATGTGGCCCATCAGAATGAGTTTGAGACCAGACCATCCAATGGGTCATACATGTTCAACCAGAATAGTCCTCCATATACAGCCTTAGAGGACCATCAAAGAAAAATCAATAGAAGTAACACACGACAACAGAAATGGAACCTAAACAAAGCATCCAATGAAACATTAAAAAATAAAAAGACAAACTAAAAAGAAAAATAGACAGTGGACACTTGCATATCAACAATAATCTTTAACATAAATATACAGAATTCAGTCAGAAGGTGTAGAATATCAATAGTTGGAGCAATTCCAAAACAAAGTACACCTTTCTGTTGTTTATGTAAGAAACCCAGTTTACCAATAAAGCACAGCTATATAGTTAAAGGCTGGAAGACAATCCTACAGACACATGGAAAAAAAAATACTCAAGAACAAGTAGACTTCCAATTTAAAAGTTTCAGTGATAGAGATGAATACTACATTATGATTAATGGTCTAATGTGATGAAAATATAACACTCATAAATATATATGCTCTGAATGATGAAGCACTAAAATACATAATGCAGTTATTATAGAACAAAGCAAGATATTGACACAAACACAAACTATGAGATTTTATTTTATTTACATTTTACAAGAACTGGTTTAGTAGGAAAAAAGGAAGGAGGAGACACTTGCACAGACACAAGCAGGCAGAAAGAGTTGTCCCCACTACTTTGCAAAGGGAAAAGTTTTGTGAAAAGAAACACCTGCATAATCACAAGAGGGCAGAAGAATTGCCCTTTTCCAGTGCAGTACTAAGGGGGATTTTAACACCCCATCGACAGCTATGGACAGATCAACCAGTCAATGAATAAATATGGAATCAAAGCCTTAAATGAAGTCTTCACCCAAATAGATCTAATAGATACCCACAGGCCATTCCTCCCCCAAACTGCTACAAACACTTTTTTTTTTTAAGTGTCCAGGTTGGAAGATATTAAAGAACTAGGTAGAGCAGCCATTTTGAGGAGAGATGACATTTTGAAGGGCACAAATGTGCCCTAGTTTTGTTTCTGGGCAGAAACCACAACATAAGGAGAAACAAAACCTAGCTGGCACCATGAGAGCTATCCAATCAGGGTGGACCCTGCCCCAGGTGTGAAAAGTCCCCGCATCCTCTCAACAAAGTACAAAAACAGCTGGTTGCTCTGGGAGGGGGTTCCTCTCTCAACCTGGTGAGACTGCTGTGTCAGTACTCCAGGCAGAGTTGGGCCCTAGCTTAAGCTAGCAATAAAGCCTTTTTGCTTTTGCATCTCTGCCTCCGTGTGGTCTTTGGGAACCCCAGACGGAGTTGAGGTGCCAACTCCTAACACAGGTAACATTTTCAAAAACAGCCATATGTTGGACACACGTCACTTGTCAATAAATCTAAAATACAAAATTATACCAAGTACTTTCTGACCATAATGTCATGAAACTAGAAGTCAAGTATAAAAAAGAAAAATCAGGGAAAATATAGAAACAAAACAATGTTGTAGTGCCAGGAGGGCACAGAGCTGGTTCTTCATGATCCGAGCAGACCGGGTGAAGGAGGGTCCTGGAGCCCACAGTAACTTTCTCTGCTTTTTATTGAGCTCTTACATGTAAGGTGGCAAACAGGTACATGGCAAGCCGGGAGGTGGGGGGGGCGCTCCCAGCCCTTGGTGAATCTTCACTCTTTACTGGGACCTCTCAGGTGTTCTCTCTCCCCTTTTCTCTCTCTTCCCCACCCCCACCCCCCCTCCCCCCCCCCCCTCCCCCCCCCCCCGCCCTTGGCAAATATGTCAGTCCTGCAGCCATGGCCCACAGAAGTAAACAACACAACTGAAAATAACAATGTAACAAATGCAGATGCCCACATCAGGCATGTGTAGTGGCAGGATGGTCACAGAGCAGGTTCTCTATGGTTCGAGCAGACGCGTTAAAGGAGAAGTCCTGGAGACCCTAGCGGCTTTTTGCAGGCTTTTATTGGGATTTACCAGGCAGGGGGTGCTGGGGGGCGGGCAGGCCTCACAGCTCCAGCAAATCTTCACTCTTCCTGGGCTCTCTGGCGTTCTCTTGTGGCCTCTGCTTCTCTTTGGCTCTTTTTGCTCCGCTCTTCGCTCTTCCACTCTTGTTTGTTCTGCTGGCGTCCCTGTGATGCTGCCCTTATAAGCCCAGTCTCAGCCCAGGTATGTCCCATCTACACATTCCCACACCCTTCTCCAGGTGCCCGCCATCAGGCCTGCATTCAGAACCACAATCCTAATGGCAGGAGGGCAGAAAAGCCTGAAAATCATGTACTCTACAAATATGTTTCTTAATGATTATGGTTGGATAGAGGGGGACTGGAAACAGAAAGCATCAAATACCTTGAGAAATGAAAGTGAGAATGCAAGCTGCTAACACTGGGAGACCACAGTTTGGGCCACCTGTCACCACCCAGTGCCAATAAAGTGGAGACAGGAAGTGTGCTTTCAGCAGACAATGGGCAATCTGGAAGATGAGGGGCTCACAGCCTACAGAACCACCCTAACATTTCATTTCCAGCTGCCTTTTAACAGTGAGTTGAACAAAGAGAGCTCGTGTGTAAGCAGTCCTTCACTGCTGCCAGGAGATTGTCATGTCCATCCCTGCAGCTCCTTGTTGTCTTCCTGGACACCTGGCCCCAGGCTCCTCCCACTGTTCTGAGGCTGGTCTTCAGATAGCGCTGGCTCCCCAAAGTCCTCCAGATGTGCCCTTGGGCTGGAAAATCAACTCAGAGCAGACAGGCCATAAACAATATGTATGTGCAGATTTCCTACTATGCCAGCTTAGTGTCTCACCCAATCCCCTCCCTCCTTAGCCCCTATAGACCCTAACCAGAATAGACCCAAACCTGAATCTGGTTCGCAGCAACAGTGACCTTAACAGGGAAGATAATTGTAACATAGGCCTACATTAAGAAACAGGAAAAATCCCAAGACCTACTGTTTCATGTGACAACTTAAAAAAAGAGGAACACACAAGACCCCAAGTCAATAGATATAAGGAAATAATAAAGATAAGTGCAGAAATCAATGAAATAGCAATTAAAAAATTACAAAATATCGACGAACTAAGAGTGTTCTTCAAATAGATTAAAAAATGAATTTGAAAGTGTTCCTACTTCTGTTGTCTGAAAGAGATGGCAGATAATTAATATTAATTCTTCCTTTAATAACTGATAGAATTCTTCACTGGAACTCTCTAGGCCTTGTAAGTTTTGTTATTACTTCCCTCATTTAAATGGATGTAGAGTTATTAATGTCATCTATTTCTCCTGGAGTAAGTTTGATTCTTTCCAAGAGTCAATTTCATCGAAGTGATCAAATTTGTGGGAATAAATTTGTTCACAGAATTTTCCGGTAGTGTCTATGGGATTAGCATAATTGAACCCTGTTTCATTTATGATTTGGGTAACCTGTGTTACCTCCTTTTCTTTAGTTAGACAGACAAGAGAATTTTCACTTGTATTGTTCATTTTAAAGACTGAGCTTTTGGTTTGTGGATTTTTCATTATTTTTCTCTAATTTATTTTGTTGAAAGCTCAGTCTTTCAGTGGATCTCTATCTCAGACTGTGGTCTTCACAGATGTTTCACCTTCTGATTACCTTCCTTACCTACAGAATTACCTTTGCCAGCTGATAATTGCTTTTATCTCCTCTTACATGAGACAGAAATGCCAGAGGGGACTGGATCAAGAATAATCCCATTCCCAGATCACATATGGTTTATGGAATGTGCTCTGATAGAGTTACTTCACCTGAAGAATAAATATTGTTATGGAGAACATTCTCGTGATGTTTCAAATGGTTAATATTTCCACTCCCTCTGCCACTGCATTTTTCTCATATCCTAACCATAATAATGTAGTGGTAAGGAAAGGCATGAAGTTTGGGGGCACCCTAATTGTACAGTTTAAAAGGAGTTTATCACTCCACTAGTCCACATTCAGATTCTAGAAATTTTTCAAAGTGTGTAGTTAAAGCCAATGACTCCAGAGGCTAAACTCTTATTAGCAACTTCAGATAACCAGACCATACTGGTTGGTGTTGGATCACTGCACATGTGCCTCTCTCGCCAAATGTCAGAGTGGTGATTAACCCTGTGACCTCAATTCCCTGATGGGTTCAAATAAAGTTAGTTATTTTCAGTTTGGTCAGCTTTTCTTGTAAGAATGGGAGCAAACAGAAAAGATAATCTCATGTCATTTGCAACGGCATGGATGATGTTGGAAGGGATAATGCCAAATTAAATACGTTAGAAAGAGAATGAAAACTACAGGATGGTGTCACTAATATGTGGAATATGGAGAAGCCAAACTAAAACCCAGGGAAAGACAAACTTAAAAACTAATCCTTGAAAACATAATATAGAACCGAAACATCCAAAGAGGGGAGGGAGGGAAGATGTGGGGGGCAAAGAGGGAAGGAAGCACAATGGACTATGGCAGAAGACTGTGGGCGATCTGGTGGCAGGTACCCTCTGGTGGTGATACCTGATGGGGTAGATCCTAATGTAAACACATTTAAAATAATAAATTAATAAAAAAATTCTGAGGAATAAAAAGTATGAGTGAGGCTTCCAAACTCATTACATGCCAGAGTTGAACACAATCTCTCTTGAATATTTTTCGGTCTTATTATTTCTCTGTACTAAATTTTGGTTGATATCATCAGATCTGTCTTTATAGTACTACTATACATAATCTTAACTGTTGTTAATTCAATAAAAATATACATGTGTTTGCATTTTTATTAGCATTATTTAGATCTTGTTTAAATCTTCTTTTATAATAAATACTTCCCTGTCCTTTCTTTCTGGTCTGTAGTCATTCTTTTACTCCTTTTTATACTTTTAAATATGCTTACATATTTCATCCTACTGTTCTATCTTCTTCTTGAACATAAATTCTGAGTTTTGAACAGTATGGGAAAGGGCTTTGTCATCAGGGAGAACGAGCACCTGCTAGTGATGGTATGACCTGTGGGAAGTTGCTTTGCCTCTCAAAAACAAACTTTTCTTATTTGTGAAATGGTAATATATATATATTTTTAAAGATTTATTTATTTATTTATACAAGCACTGGGTGCAGTCAGAGGTACGGGAGGGTGAGAGAATTCACCAGAGCCAGAGTGGAGAGTAGAACAGGCAGAGTGACGAAGTACGCTGTTCAGGGGAGCAGCAGGCGGCAGGAGAGGTCTGCGCGCCATGTGGGACCCTCGTCCGGTGGCCGGGGATCAAACCTGTGCTGCAGAGGCTGCGGGCAGGTTCGCAACCCAGCGCTCAACGACTGTGTCACTGGGGAGGCCCTGAAATGGTAATATTAACAGAGAATTTAATGTCAAGGTGAAATCTACTTCACTGTTGAGCATGTATATTTTATTTTATTAAGATTTATTTATTTATGCATACAAGAACTGGGGTACAGGCCAGAGGTGTGGGGGCCGAGAGGATTCACCAGAGACAGAGTGGGGAGCAGAACAGGCAGATCTACTGAAATACACTGCTGAGGGGAGCAGTGGGCGAGACAGGAGAGGTCTCTGCTCCATGTAGGTAGCTCCCTGGCTGGGGATCAAACTCATGCTGCAGAGGCTGTGGACATAGCCTCATGGGTTGCGTCTTAACCCCTTGTGCCACCAGGGAGGCCCGAGCATGTTTATTTTAGATATGTTAATTCTATTTATTCTCATGCCTTACCTCACTGATATTGTCTAGTTTATTTATTTATTTTTAAAAAGATTTATTTTTATTTTATTTATGCATACAATAACTGGGGTACAGGCCAGAGGTGCGGGGGGTGAGAGGATTCACCAGAGACAGAGTGGGGGAACAGAACAGGTGGATCTACTGAAATACACTGCTGAGGGGAGCAGTGGGCAAGACAGGAGAGGTCTGATGCGCCATGAGGGTTAGCGCCCTAGCGGGGGATTGAATTCATGCTGCTGTGGCTGGTGACAGCTTGATAGTGCTGAGACTTTATCCCCTGTGCCACTAAGGCAGTCCCGTTGTCCAGTTTATTACAATGAACCATTTTCCTATGGAACAGAACTACAGCGCCCCCAAGCCCTTAATCCTACCCTTCCCTGCCTCTCTCAGCCTCCAGGATGGTGCATGTAGAAATGCTGCAGATGAAGATGTGCTTTCCAAGTTTCCCTGGGCTCTGCTCCACTTCTGGAGCAGTCACGTCCCTGTGGTCAGTGTCCCCTGATTTCATCGCTATCAATTCCTCCTCCCCCTTCACATTTTCAGTTGAGCCTGGGTGCTACCCATGTCGGCTAAGCATCTATCCTGTGCTTTAGTTGGTTTTGCCAGTGTTGACAAGAGGGAACCAACTTTTGTTCCTTTATTTTCCATTTCATTCAATAATTATGTGGTAACTCTACTTGAGGCATATTTCTGTGTGCTAAGAACAGACAAGCACCTTGCATTATACGGTTTTTCATGCCAACTAAGGAAAATAGAACATAGATAGCTAAATATTTTCTGAAATACAAGATAACAAGAAATATTAACAAGAAATGAAAGCTGGGTTACATGGTCAGACTCCATCTGACAGTGACCATAAAACCAAGTAAATTAAATTCACCGCAATGCTAATGACTGAGAATTGCTGATGTGTTTCACCATAAGGAAAAGATGACTTACCAGACTCACATATCAGTTCAAGGGATAAATTATTATTGTAAAACAGTATAGGGAAAGATTTAGGTAATTATTACAGATAAGTCCTTTTCCCCTTGGTTTTGTTTTTCTTCAGACAAGAAAACTATATGGGTTTGCGGAGGGTAAATAGTTTTTCAGGCTTTTCTGCCCTCCGACCATTAGGATTGCACTGCCTGATGGGGTACCTGCAGTTGTTGCATTGTTGCAAGCTGTCTTGTTTACTTCTGTGGGCTATGGGAGGGGTATTGAGAGAGTCCCTTATAGAAGCAGAAGCAGGAGAGAGGCAGGAGGGAGAAGGGGCTAAAGAGGCCAGAGAAGCCCAGAGTAGAGACTTGCCTGGGGCCTGGTAGCCCACTGGCCGCTTAGTCCCCAGGCACCCTTGCGTGCAAGGTACCTGGTGGTTGCAATGCATGTAAAGATCATTAAAAGCCTGAGCAACCTATTGAGGGCTCCAGGACTCTCCTTTACCTGTCTGCTGGATCAGGAAACCTGCTCAGTGGCCGTCCTGCCCTGACAGTTTGTATTTGAGTACAGTTAAGTAAATGGTATGTCACATATGTCCCAACATTAAATCACACATTTTCATCTCAGCAGAAGCTAAAGGCAAGTTCTGCACAAATCCTGAATCAGATGGCATAAACTTTCTTTATCTGACAGATAGTCTTGTCTGCACCTCCCTTTTGATTATAATTAAATGCCCTGGATATAATACAACGAGCAAATGAATGGTTCTAAAGACAAGAGAGAAGATAGAAGATGAGAGATCTCAGGACTTGAGTAGCAAGAACTGTGTCAGTTACTAGGGTTTCCTTTTTCCCTCTATGGGCTCTTGAATTGGACATCAGGGAGGCCTTAAACCAAACCCCACACCAAAATAATGAAAATGAAAACAAAGGTAAATGAAAACAAAGATGTTCAATTAATACTCTCTGTTCACAGGATCAGGGAAGGGAAGCCTAACCAAAATCAAATGTGAAGTTTCACCCCATTTGGTGGCCCCATCCTCGTGGGTGCTCTGGTGCGCCTATTCCCTCTCATTTAATACCCTCAGCCCAGGAGTGCAATCCCCCAGCAGCAGCAGTAAGTTCTGACCATCCCAGCCCATGCTACACAACCAGTTCACTGGCAGGAGGACCAGCCTACTCACAGTGTCAGCATAAGGAAACCCTCACTCAGCAGCATAAGGTAGCCCAATGCTCAGGGGCTTTTGTCCTGCCTTTACCCAGTGACAGGCAGCAAGGTAAATGCCTTCCACTGCTGCTGATGGTACCAAGAGGAAATGAGAGGAGCGTGGACACCAACTGATGAATGCAGCAGAGAGGAATAAACAGGACAACTACCTACAAAAATAGAGGATTTCAATGGGATCGAGAGTCTTCCAATGTAATAAACAAAATATATAGAATATACTTGAAAATTCATCTGTCATGAAAAGAATCAAAAGGTTACAAGTGGAATAAGAAAAGATAATCAAGTAATGCCAATACTGAAATGAATCTTATGTTGAAAATATATGACAAGGATTTTAAAGCTGCCATCATAAATATGCTACAATAATAAACTATAAATCTCTGAAAGTAAAGTAGAAAAATGCAGCAAATATACAGATTTTGTTTAAAAAGTAGCAAATGAATATTGGAAAACTGAAAATAAAATAAGAAAAATGTTGGATGGGCAGAATACTAGTCAAGGTGACATGAATCAGTAGTAGAACCAGTGAGCTTGATGATGGGTCAATAGTATTTATGTAATTTGAACAATAGGGAGAAAATAGACCATGAAAAATGGAATACATTCTCAAAAAGATATGAGGTAATAATAATAAAAGCTGTAGTACTTTATGATCAGGATTGCAGAAGGAGTATAAATTCATGGGTAAATAAGTAATTGATTAAATAATTATTCAAGCATTCCTAAATGTGGCATCAGACCCAGAGACTGAAGATTCTAGGAAAACCCTAAGAGAAAATCAAATAAGTTCATACCATGATATATCATGCTTAAACTTCTGAAAACTGAAGACAATAAAAAATATCCTTAAAACAACCATTTCTCCTATAAGAATAAACAATTTAAATGACAGGTAATTTCTCATCTGAAACCATGTGGGTCAAAGGAAATGACACAACATTTTTCAAATGCTTAAAGGAAAATAAAAAATATTTCATCCAAAAACTTATGCCAATGAAAATATCCTTCAGGAATTCAAACAAATGAAGATGTTCTCAGATGAATAAAAAGTAAGAAAGCTTTTTGCTAGCATGCTGTCCTTACAGAATGGCCAAAGGAAGCCCCTCTCCCCCCTGAAGAAGAAAAAAATAAAAATAAAATAAGAGAGAAAATTGTAACTCAGAAAAGAAGGAAAATAATAAAATGTATTAATAGATACTTTCTCCTCATGAGTTTTCAAAATACTATTTTAAAATTATCATCTGATGTGGTACTCACTGTAAAGAAATACCTTAAAGAATCGCACTTTATATACTAACTGACTTTGTTACCTAACTTTTACTTTAAATTTTACTTTAGGTCTAGCACCATGTGTTGAACAAGTGATGAAGATACAAAGTAGTAGACTGTGATATTTTGCACATGTATTTGGTAATATTTAAAGTCACCACTAAAAACTATAAAAAGCAATATCTAAAAATCATTATAGGTAAATGAAAACAAAAATGTTCAATTAATAAAGGTAAAAATAAATAGATGTGAGAAACAAAAGAATTAAACAAAAATAATAAAGGTTCAGCTGTAAGTCTCACACAGCAATAATTATTTCAAATGTAAATGGTCTAAAAAAAGTAACAATTAAAAGAAAGATTTAAAAAGCCTGGTTCAACTATATGCTGTATATAAGAAAGTCAAGATTCAAACAGGATGCCATACATAGGTTGAAATTATAAAGATGGAAATAGACATATAATGCAAACATTAATCAAATAAAGTCAGTGATGGCTATATTGACATCAGAGAGAAGAAGATTTCAGATCAAAGAAAATTACTAGGGGAAAATATTACTAGGGATACTGAATACTGATAAGAAGTTTAGTCCCCTAAGAATATATTCTAGGGCCTCCCGGTGGCACTGCGGTTGAGCGCTGGGTTGCTAGGCTGCCCGCAGCCTCTGCAGCACCGGTTCGATCCCCGGCTGCTCCCCGGCCACTGGAGGAGGGTCCCACATGGCGCGCAGACCTCTCCTGCCGCCCGCTGCTCCCTCAGCAGTGTACTTTGGTCCTTCTGCCTGTTCTGCTCCCCACTCTGGCTCTGGTGAATTCTCTCACCCTCCCGCGCTTCTGACTATACCCAGTGCTTGTATAAAAAATAAATAAACAAACAAATAAATAAATCTTAAAAAAAAAGAATATATTCTAATCCTAAGTATTAATGCGCCAGCATCAGAACTTCAAAATTTGTGAAAAAAAAAAACACTGATAAATGTGAAAGAAGCTAGAAAAATCAAAATGCATAGTTGGGGTTGTCAGTATTCTGCTCTCAGCAATTATAGAACTACTAGGGAGAAAATCAGCATGGATATAGAAGAGCTGACAATAGTGAACAATCAAGATTAAATCAACATTTATAGAATACTCTGTCCAACCACAGCAGGTGGCATATCCTTTTAATCTGTCCATGGAACATCCAAGATAGAACATATCCTGAATCATTAAAAAGAAACAGTGAATTTAAAATGTAATTGAAATAGCACAGAGTAAGTTCTCTATCATTAAGAGAATTAAATTAGAAATTAAAAACAGAAAAACAAATGAAAATCTCCAAACACTCGGAAGTTAATCAACACACTTCTAGGCATTCCAAGCAGAAAGACTCCAAGGGAATAAAATATGCATAGAATGGAATGAAAATAAATGACAACATGCCAAAATCTGTGAAAAGCAGTTAGTATGGCTCTGAAAGGGAAAAATGTATCATTCAATGATTACATACGAGAAGAAGAAAGACCACAAATCAATAATGCAAGCTTCTACCACAAGATTGGAAAAAGAACAAAATACACCCAAAAGAAGGAGAAGGAAATAATAATGACAAGCAAAAATAAATGCAATTGGGGCCTCCCTTGTGGCGCAAGGGGTTAAGACACAACCTGTGAGCTGTGTGCAACCACTGCAGCACGAGTTCCATCCCCGGCAGGCCAGGGAGCTACCCTCATGGCTCAGCAGACCTCTCCTGTCTCGCCCACTGATCCCTTCAGCAGTATATTTCACTCAGTCTGCCTTTTCCGCTCCCCACTCTGTCTCTGGTGAAACTTCTTACCCTCCCGCACATCTGGCCTGTGCCTTTATTCTTGTATAAATCAATCAATCTTAAAAAATAATAATAAATGCAATTGAAAACAGGAAAGCAACAGACAAAATCATGAGGCAAAATTGTTTCTACAATTTTAAAAATGACAAAACTGTGGCAAGACTTATAAAAATAAAAATAGACTATAGACATCAATATCAAAATATAGCAGTATATATCACAACAGATCCTGCAAACATTAAAATGACATTAAAATAATGTTATGAACAAAATTAAACTCATAAATTTGACAATTTAGAAGGAAAAGATCAATTTAAAAGAATGTACAAATTACCTAAACTCAGCCAAGACAAAAAGATAATTTGAGTAATCCTATAGTCATGTATTAAAAACCCTTTTTCCAAAATCTTGGTCCCCATAATTTCACTGTAGCATTTTAGAAAGTATATAAAAATGAATTAACATTATTTTCACAATTTACTTCAGAAAATATTAGAAAAGAAAATCTTTAACTCATTTGTGAGGTCATATAATTGTCAAATAATTGACAATTATTGCCATATTATTGTCAAAGATCATATTATTGTCAAAAATACTATGGAAGGCTGTGTGGAGATTCTTCAACCTGCTAAAGATGGAGCTTCCATATGATCCAGCAATTCCACTCCAAGGTATTTACCCAGAGGACACAGAATCATTAATTCAAAAGGGCACCTGCACCCCTATGTTTATAGCAGCACTATTTACAATAGCTAAGCTATGGAAACAGCCCAAATACCCAAAAGTGGATGACTGGATCAAGAAGATGTGGTCCATATACACAATGGAATATTACTCAGCAATCAAAAAAGATCAACTCGTGCCATTTGCAGCAACATGGACAGAGCATGAAGGGATCATGCTCAGCGAAATAAGCCAGAAAGAAAAAGAAAAATACCAGATGGTCTCACTCATAGCAGGAGTTTATAAAACCTAAATAAGGGAACAGGAATAAGACTAATTATAATAAAGTAAAAATCAAAATCAACAAGCAACTATAAACCAGAGACACACTATGGGAGTTTGAGGAGGGGAAGAGGGATTAGGGTCAAAATAAGGAGGGGGTGGGAATTGAATGGGGATTATAACCAAGATGAAAATGCATACACTGTGCAAAAATTAAAAATGAAGTAAAAATATATAAAATGAAAAAAAGAACTAGGCAAGTAGGGTGTGAACATACACGCCCACGTGCACACACCCCAAGCCACAGACCCATGTCTTCATGAACATAGATATAAAAATCTTTAATAAAACATCACCAAATTCAATCTAACAATGTATATATAGTTGTTTATCAATTGGAATATATTCCAGATATATAAAGGTGATTTCGTATTTTAAAAATATTAATGTAATCTGTCAAGTTAGTTGTCTAAAGGAGGAAAATGTATGATTAAATCAATTGATAGATAAAAAAATTTGGTGAAATCAAATTGAGTCATGATAAAAATTCTAATTACAGTAGGAACGGAGGGGAACATTCCTCAAAATCAGGCACTTGCAAAAATCTACAGCTAGCATCATATTTACTAAACACATTAGAATAAGCATGCTAATGTCAGGGAAAAGCAAGAACTTTTTGTCTCACCACACATATTAAACAAGTTTCTAGAGTTCTTGCTAATGCAATTAGATGTGAGAAATAAACAGAATGAAAAGCGGAGAAGACAAAGTAAAACTGCCTCTATTTGCAGACAACATCATTGTCTGCATAGAGGACACCATGGAATGCACAAAATCAACAAGGAAACTCCTAGAACAAATAAGACAATAATGAACAAGTGGAAACCCATATAAAATGCAATCCTTATTTTAAAAATTAAATACCGAGGCATAAATACGATAAAATATGCAAAGGGTCTGTTCACTATAATTTACGAAATGCTACTGAGAAAAACCAAATAAGACCTAGTGCTTCATGGAATGTGGTGTTCCAAGAGTGGAAGACTTAACCATAGTAATGCCAACTCCTATGTTTAGGAAGTTATATGTCTCTTTAAATTGATAGGTAAGCTAAACATACATATACCTATACAAATATGCACCATTAATTTTCAAGAAGGAGCAAAATCTCTGCAATTGAGGATGAATAGTCATTTGAATAAATGATGCTGGAGCAATTGAATATTCATAGGCAAAAACCCCTTAATCTTGTCCTAAACCTCACATCACATATGAAAATTAACTCAAGTTGAATCATCTTTCTTAAAAGTAAAATATAAAAGTATGAAACTTTTAAACATAGCAGAAAATATTAGACTGGAAATCAAGTGCACTATATATAAAATGAATATTGATAAATTGGACTCCAGAAAATTAAATACTTTTGCTCTGTGGAAGACTGTTGAGAGGATGAAAACACACATTACAGGCTAAAAGAAAATATTTACATACATAATAAAGGACTTGTATCTAGAATACAAAAAATCTCTCAAAACTGGGCCTCCCTGGTGGCGCAGGGATTAAAGACTGCACTATCAAGCTACTGCCAGCCACTACAGCACCAAATTTGATCCCTGGCCAGGGAGCTACCTACATGGCAAAGCAGACCCATCCTGTCTCGCCCCCTGCTCCTCTCAGCAATGTGTTTCAGTACATAGATCTGTTCTGCTCCCCACTCTGTCTCTGGTGAATCCTCCTACCTCCCACACCTCTGGCTTACACCTCAGTTCTTATATGCATAAATAAATAAATCTTTTTAAAAAATCCCTCAAAACTTGACAGAAAAGACAAATAATTCAGAAGAGAATGGACAAAGAAATGCACAATTAACTGAAGATGCTATACAGATATCATACAGATATATGATAAGAGAGTCAATACCATTAACCATTACATAAATGTAAATTAAAACTAAAATGAGAGCTACTACTTACCTACCAGAATGGCTAAAAAATGATAACATTCAATGCTGGTGATGTAATAGGGTGGGCCCCTCTCCCTGTCCTGTAACAGTGAGGCTACAGTGAAACCAGTTCTCTCACACATTGCTGGTGACAATGTAAACTAGCACAACCATTTGGAGAACGGTTTTGACAGTGCCTTTCAAATGTAAGAATGAGCTTTCATTCATCTCAACAGTTGTACTATTGAGTATATATCCTAGAGATATGAAAGGTTATTTCCAAGTCAAATCTAGGTCAAAATCTATAAACAAGGAGGGGCAGATCAACATGGTGGTGAGGAAACGCTGTGAGTAAGATCTCCCATTAAAATAAAAGTTAATAGGGAGGAAAAGCATCAGGTCCCAGTGAGAACTGGGACACGGAAGATAAACAGGCGACTCCAGCAAACTACCCGAAGAAGAAAATTACCATAAAAGAGGACTAGAAGGGAGGAAAGCTCAGAACCCTGCTACCCTCCCCCACGCACAAAGTTGGCACTCTCCAACCAGCAGAAAGGAAGAAAAAAACAAAAAAAAACTAAAACAACCAACAAGAACAAACTACACATCAAGTGGGACTGTGAGTGGAAAGGAACTATTTCAGCCATCACATCCCGTGAACTGGAGCTGTGGAGAACCCTGCAGGATTCGCCATGGAGGTGAGCTAATGGCTCCAGGTGCCATTAGAGAACAACAAAGACTCCCGGAGACCTACAAACAGCCCCAGGCCACCCAGTAAGCTTGTGCGGAAAAGTGGTGCGCTTGAAAAGCATACCCGGATCGCAGCCGCCCAGGTCCCTGCACCTGCAACCAAGGCTTCCGGGGAGATGCGTGGGGGCCCTCACTGAGGTGAATGTCCCTCACTGAGTAATCAGAAACCAGGCTCCCGTATAGGGGAGCGGGGTGCAAAAGGCACCATTTCTGCGGACACTGAACTGGGCTACAGCCCGCGTCCTGGACCTGAGGGCTTTGGAACTGACACCTGGGGCACAAAATTCGGGGTGTGGGATCCCCACGACGGTGGGGCACAAGGCAGACACAGCACCCCAAAGCCATTGAGGCTTTCCCCACCACTCCCACTCTGTTCCCTTGCCCCACGGGGTAAAAAAAAAAACAGCTCCCCAAGAACACTAGGAGAGATCTCTGTCACCACCTAGCGACCAGAAAAAAATCACCAACTCCCCATAGAATAGGGACCTTTCTTCAGTAAAGACTGCTTGAAACCTGCAGAAGGCACCCAGAGGAGTCAGAGGTGAGCTGGGAAGTTTGCCCAAGCCAGGCCCCTTCTGACCAGCAGTCCGAGCCAGAGGGGGTGCAGGCACCCACGGCCGGGGCAGACCAGGCACGGAAGAGTGTGCTTGTCTCCGAATTGCCATTTTAGAATAGGGACTGTTCTTCAATAAAGACTGCTTGAAACCAGCAGAAGGCTTCTGGAGGAGTCAGAGGTGAGCTAGGAAGTTTGCCCATGCTAGACCTCTTCAGGCCAGCAGTCTGAACCCGGAGGGGGAGCAGGCACCCACAGCCAGGGCAGATCGGGCGTGCGAAAGAGTGTGCCTGTCTCCAAAGTGCCATTTTAGAACAGGGACCTTTCTTCAATAAAGACTGCTTGAATCTGGCAGAAGGCTCCCCGTGGAGCCAGAGGGAGAAGGTTCCCTGCGCAGTCAGAGGTGAGCTGAAGGTCCCCACAAGCCCAGTCCCACCTGGCAGGAAGTTGGAGCCCAGAGGAGGATCCAGAGATTTGAAACCCAGAGTGCAATCCAGCTGCCCCACCTCCAGGGAAATCTGTGGGACTTCAAGACACACATTTGTAGCTAAACACAAAAGGAGGAGCAATTCTGTGACAGTGACCATTAACATACTCAAAGAACCACTGCCTCACTACACTTCTGGCATAACAGTTTTTGACTCGTTTGGATTGCCAGTTTCTGAAACTCCAGAAAGAACACACCAAAAAGATGCCAGCCAGTACCAGTGGCACAGTGTCCCAACACAGAAGGCAAATTAGAAGACAGGCAGCAGGGAGAAGAAAAACTACATGCAACCTAGCAACTCCTCAGGAAAAAGACACACCAAAAAGGAAAACCACCCACCACATTGCAACGACAGTGACTTGGAAGAACTTCTGAGCCTTCCAGAAAGATATTTAAAATTGCCATGATTAAAAATCTGAAGAAAGTCAAAAATGACATGGGAAAAATAATCAATGATCAGAAGAATGAAATTGAGTCCCTAAAGAGGGAAGTAAAAGAAATGCAGGAGATCAAAGAATCAATGGAGGCACTAAATAACACTGGGAAAAGCAATGAAAGCAGAATAGATGAAATGGAAGAACGAATAAGTACTCTTGAAGACACAGAAATAAAAAGAACCAAAACAGAAAAGGAAAGACAAGTACGAAGGAAAAAGACCGAAGAAGGACTTCGGGAACTATCTGACTCCATGAGGAAAGGAAATATAAGAGTTAAAGGAATACCAGAAGGAGAGGGGAGAGATGTAGGAACAGAGAAAATATTCAAGGAAATAATTGAAGAGAACTTCCCAAACATGAAGAAGGAGCTGAAAATTGATATACAAGAAGCAAGAAGAACACCAAACTTCCATGACGAAAGGCAAATACAGCAAGACACATAATAGTAAAGCTCCCAAAAATCCAAGACAAGGGAAAAATAATGAAACTGACAAGAGGGAAGAAACATGACATTCAAAGGAAAACCAATCAGACTGACATCAGACTTCTCTGAAGACACACTACGGGCAAGGAGAGAGTGGAGGGACATAGTCAACAGACTCCAAGAAAACAGATGCCAACCAAAAATACTCTATCCCGCAAAGCTCTCCTTCCTCTATGAAGAAAGAATAAGGACCTTCCCAGACGAACAGAAACTCCGGAATTTCATTATGACTAAACCCCCACTCCAAAAAATACTACAAGGAGTCCTAACGCCAGTACCTCAGAGGGATGAATAACAATGAAAGAAGGCCCAAAAAAAGTTATTAAAAGAATAAATAAATAAAATCAAAGGAAAGACAAACACAATGGCAAATACAGATGCTAACATATCAATATTAACTCTAAATGTAAATGGACTAAACTCTTCAATAAAAAGACAGACTCTCAGGCTGGATTAAGAAACAAAACCCAACCTTTTGCTGTCTCCAGGAAACACATTTAGCTACAAAAGATAAAAATAGACTCAAAGTTAAAGGATGGAAAACAATCCTACAAGCAAATGGCCCAAAAAAGAAAGCAGGAAAACCTATACTTATATCAGATAAAACAGATTTCAAACTCAAAAATGTAAAAAGAGACCCCAACGGTCACTACATTATGATCAAGGGGACCATACTTCAAGAAAAAAATAACACCAAAAGAAGGAGCACCAAAATATGTCAGACAACTATTATCATCTTTAAAAACAGACATCAGAGAAAACACATACATAGTGGGAGACTTCAACACACCACTATCAACAATGGATAAATCAACAAAATGAAAAATAAGTAAAGAAACTAAAGCTCTAAATAAGGATCTAGAGCGCTTGGGCTTAACAGACATCTATAGAACACTAAACCCAAAAAAATCTGAGTACACATTTTTCTCAAGCGCACACGGATCATTCTCCAGGATCGATCACATGCTGGGACCCAAGACAAACATCAACAGATACACCAAGATCGAAATCATACCAACCATCTTTTCTGACCATGAAGGCATCAAACTAGAAATAAACCATAAAAAGAAGGCAAGGAAATCTCCTACCTCATGGAGATTGAAAACCACACTACTAGAAGACCACTGGACTAATGAGGAGATCAAAAAAGAAATTAAAAAATTCTTTCAATTGAATGACAAGGAGGACATCAATTTCCTAAATGTATGGGATGCAGCATAAGAAGTAATACAAGGAAAATACATAGCCATAGAGGCTCACATCAAGAAACAAGAAAGAACTGAAAGAAACAACCTAATCTCAAGGCTCAAAAATCTAGAAAAAAAACAACAAAAAAACCCAAAACCAGTAGAAGAAAAGAAATAATAAAAACTAAAGCAGAAATAAATGAAATCGAAACTAAAAAATCAATCCAAAAGATCAATGAAACCAAGAGCTGGTTCTTTGAAAAAATAAATAAAATAGACAAACCCCTAGCCAGGCTCACAAATGAAAAAAGGAGAAAGCACAAATAAACAGGATCATAAATTAATGAGGAGAAATCCCAACGGACACAGCAGAAATCAAAAGAATAATCAGAAACTACTATGAACAGTTATATGGAAACAAGTTCAACAATCTAGAGGATATGGACAAATTCCTACAACTCTACAATCACCCAAAGCTAGATAAAGAAGAAATAGAACACAAAAACAGACCAATTACAAGCAGCAAAATTGAAATGGTAATCAAAAACCTCCCCCAAAACAAAAGCCCAGGATCTGATGAATTCACAAATGAATTCTATCAAACGTTCAGAAACGAATTAGTGCCATTCCTTCACAAACTCTTCCAAAAAATTGAGAAGGAAGGGATAATACCAAACACTTTCTATGAAGCCAACATTACACTAATACCAAAACCGAACAAGGACAACACAAAAAAAGAAAACTACAGGCCAATCTCTCTAATGAACACGGATGCAAAAATCCTCAATAAAATTTTAGCTTTCAGAATCCATATGTATCCATAAGATAATTCACCACGACCAAGTAGGATTCATTCCAGGGACACAAGGATGGTTCAACAACCGAAAATCACTCAACGTTATCCAACACATCAACAAAAAGAAATATAAAAACCATATAATATCAATAGATGCCGAGAAAGCTTTTGACAAAGTGCAACACCCATTTATGATAAAAGCCCTTGAAATTCTTGGGATACAAGGAACATACCCCAACATCATAAATGCCACATATGACAAGCCAACAGACAGTATCATTCTCAATGGTGAAAAGCTGAAAGCATTCCCATTAATATCTGGAACAAGACAAGGATGTCCACTCTTGCCACTGCTTTTCAATATAATACTGGAAGTCCTAATCAGAGCAATAAGACAAGAGAAAGACATACAAGGAATCCAAATAGGAAAAGAAGAAGTCAAACGATCACTATTTGCAGATGATATAATAATATACATAGAGAACCCAAAAAACTCCACAGAAAAACTAATTCAACTCATCAATCAGTTCAGTAAAGTAGCAGGATACAAAATCAACATGCAAAAATCAGTAGCCTTCCTATACACCAACAATAAATCTGAAGAGGAAGAAATTAATAAAAATCCCTTTTATTATTGAAACAAAAAAATCAAATACTTGGGAATAAATCTAACAAAAGAGGTAAAGGACCTATACAAAGAAAACTATAAAACACTGTTAAAAGAAATAGAAGAAGACACAAAGAAATGGAAAGACATCCCCTGCTCATGGATTGGAAGAATAAACATTATTAAAATGGCCATCCTTCCAAAAGCAATATGCAGATTCAATGCTATTCCAATCAAAATTTCAATGTCATTCTTCAAAGAAATAGAACAATTATTGATGAAATTCATATGGAATCACAAAAAACCCCGAATAGCCAAAGCTCTCCTGAAAAAAAAAAAAGAAGGGAATGGAGGCATCACACTCCCAGACTTCAAACTATACTACAAAGACATAATCATCAAAACTGCATGGTATTGGAACAAGAAAAGACACACAGACCAATGGAATCGAATAGAAAACCCATAAATAAACCCACAGATTTATGGTCAACTAATCTTTGACAAAGGAGCAAAGAATATGTATTGGAGCAAAGAAAGTCTGTTCAATAAATGGTGCTGGGAAAACTGGGTCACTACATGCAAAAGAATGAAGTTTGACTACTACCTCACACCATGCACAAAAACCAACTCAAAATGGATTAAAGAACTAGACATAACACCTGAAACCATAAAATGCATAGAAGGAAATATAGGCGAAACACTACATGATATGCACATCAAAGACATCTTTACAGACACATCACCCAAAGCAGTGATAGTGAAGGCAAAGATCATTAGCTGGGACTACATCAAATTATAGAGCTTCTGCACAGCAAAAGAGACAATAACAAAAACAAAGAGAAACCCCACCAACTGGGAGAACATTTTTGCACACAACACTAATGATAAAGGACTGATCACAAAATCTACAAAGAGCTGATGAGACTCAACAAAAACAAAATAATCCAGTCAAAAATGGGCAGAAGAGTTAAAAAGAAACTTCTCTGAAGAGGAAATGCAAATGGCCAACAGGCGTATGAAAAAATGCTCAACATCACTTGTAATCAGGGAAATGCAAATCAAAACTACAATGAGATACCATCTCACACCAGTGAGAATGGCACATATTAAAAAAACTAGCAACATCAAATGTTGGCGAGGATGTGGAGAAAATGGAACTTTCCTGCACTGTTGGTGGGAGTGCAAACCGGTCCAGCCACTATGGAGAGTTGTGTGGAGATTTCTTGACCTACTAAACATAGAGCTTCCATATGATCCAGCAATACCACTCCTAGGTATTTACCCAAAGGACACAGAAACATCAATTCCAAAGAGCACCTGCACGCCTACGTTTATAGCAACACTATTTACAATAGCTAAGATTTGGAAACAACCCAAATGCCCAAAAATAGATGACTGGATCAAGAAGATGTGGTCCATATACACCATGGAATATTGTATTCAGCATTCAAAAAAGATAAACATATGCAATTTGCAGCAACATGGATGGAGCTGGAAGGGATCATGCTCAGCGAAATAAGCCAGAAAGAGAAAGAAAAATACCGGATGGTCTCACTCATAGCAGGAATCCAGAAAACTTAAATAAGGGACCAGGAAAAAGAATAACTATAAGAAAGAAAATATCAAAATCAACAAACAACTATGAATCAGAGACACTCTATGGGATGGGGGGGGCAGGGAAAGGAGGGCTTGGGGTCAAAATAAGGGGGTTGTAATTGTATGGAGAATATAAAAGTAAAATTTACATTAAAAAAAATCAGGGATCGAGGGGCCTCACTGGTGGTGCAAGGGGTTAAGCAATGCACTTGAAGCAATGCACAGCCTCTGCAGCATGAGTTCGATCCTGGCCGGCCAGGGAGCTACCCACATGGTGCAGCAGACCTCTCCTGACTCGCCTGCTGCTCCCCTCAGCAGTGTATTTCAGTCAGTCTCCCTGTTCTGTTCCCCACTCTGTCTCCGGTGAAACCTTTCACCCCCACCCCCACATCTCTGGCCTGTACCCCAGCTCTGGTATGCACAAATAAATAAATCTTTAAAAAAATCAGGGATACACTATACATCATTTCACTTTCTGGGGATTCTATGTGCCATATTTGCTGTTTCTGCAAAGATGTAGATAAGGCTCCACTGACCTTGACTAGCGGCAGAGTAAATGCATCCATAGACCTTTCAGAGCCCAGAAACTACCACAATATTATGTGACAGCACTCTACTTTCAAAAGTCTGTAGGTTACATACTCAACAATAGAAATTGGAAAAAAAAAAAGGAACCTTCTGTAGTGTTAGTTAGTGTTCTCAGGGACTATTTCTTAGTCTCGAAGATCAATACAAAAGAGATCAAAAAGGCAATAGATTTTTCTTTTATAGATCCTGTGGCGTCATTCTCAGCCAATATTTGATCCTTTCACCCTATAGAAGTCACCCACAGTAATCATCATCCCTATGCCCATTCAGTGCACTTAAGTATAGAAATATCAGCCCCAGTTACCTGAAAATTACACATAAAATCTAATCCTGGTCAATTTCAAATTAACCTTTCTCGAAGTGCTTTATGCTCATTTTCTTGAATTCTAGTAAATGATATCCACATTGAAGTCTTAAGGGAGTAGTGAACTGATGTCTGCAATTGAAAGTGCTAAAAAAAAATAACATGGATTAATGGGTGGGTGGTGGGATGGATATGTGTAAAAACACCTGTGCTAAAGAGTTCTGGCAAATCTATCTGGTGAATTCTTTAAATTTTACTCTTTGATACTTTTCACAAAAATTTTAAATAATCATGTAATTATGTATTCATGTAAATAAACATGTAATTCATGTATTTATTAAAATTCTGCATATCAGTCAAATGGAAAATGAAGTGAAGCCTGGTAAGCTAGACAGAAGAAAATTTCTTTTTCTAACATAGAATTACCCCTATCGCTCTGAGAGTCATTTTCACCTGAGTTTCATATATCTTCCGGTCTGTATAAACATGAAATCTTCAGTGTTTTCTTCTTTTTTTTTTTTGATTTACCATTCTAAATCTAATCTCCATTTAAAAAATCTCCCAGATTTGTACCAACAATTCATGAAACACGCTTGAGTCCCCTTAAAAGACTCCAGCACCGCATTCCCCTTTCCACACATATGGAACCCCAGGTACAATCTCAAAATATGTCACATCTTCCTGCTCAATAAAGGTTCAGAGAATTTTTTTTCTTTAATCAAATCTCTTTTAATCACAGTGTTCATTTTAGAGATTATTCTTCCTCTACATATCTAATGGCTATTCTTTTATATTTTCCTCCATGTCTTTATCCCTGTCTCAATTTGTCCCTATCTCTCTGCTATTTGATGTCCCTAGCACTTTCTCCTCTGTCTGTATCTGTTTCTCTCTGCCTAGACATGAAAGGGAAATTATAATGTACAAAAAATAAATAGAAACAAAACAGATTTCCCACCTCTATCCCCGGGAAAAGGAATTTCTTCCTACCTGGTAAAATCTTCCAGTCTGGTTCTTTCAATTTCACCTTCTTTTCTCAATCCCTTAAGAAGCATTAGAAATTCCCTTGAGGACAGGAAATCCCAAGGCCACAATGACACATCAGCATTTCCAGTATTTAATACTTTCCCGGGAAAAGGCAGGGGAGTATGGGGAGGAGCAAAGACTGTTTATGATTACTGACACATTCCTTGTACTTCTGCATGTTTTACTACATTAAATTAAAATGGTCCTAAGTAATATTCCATTGTGTATATGTACCACTCAGCAATCAAAAAAGATAAACACATGCAATTTGCAGCAACGTGGATGGAGCTGGAAGGGATCATGCTCAGCGAAATAAGCCAGAAAGAAAAAGAAAAATACCGGATGGTCTCACTCATAGCAGGAATCTAGAAAACCTAAATAAGGGACCAGGAAAAAGAATAACTATAAGAAAGTGAAAATCAAAATCAACAAACAACTATGAACCAGAGACACACTATGGGGGCGGGGGGGAGGAGGGATTGGGATCAAAATAAGGGGGTTGCAATTGTGTGGGGAATGTAAAAATAAAATTTAAAATTAATTAATTAATTAATTATTTAAAATGAGGCCTCCCCGGTGGTGCAGCAGTTGAGCGCTGGGTTGCGAAGCTGCCCGCAGCCTCTGCAGTGCCGGTTCGATCCCCGGCTGCTCCCCGGCCACCGAAGGAGGGTCCCGCATGGCACGCAGACCTCTCCTGCCGCCCGCTGCTCCCCTCAGCAGTGTACTTCGGTCCTTCTGCCTGCTCTGCTCCCCGCTCTGGCTCTGGTGAATTCTCTCACCCTCCGCGCTTCTGACTGTACCCAGTGCTTGTATAAATAAATAAATAAATAAATCTCTAATAAATAAATAAATAAAAATAATTAATTAAAATGGTCCTTTAGTGCCTCCCTGATGGTGCACAATTCCTGCTCTACTCTCCACTCTGTCTCTGGGGTCACCCCACATTTGCTCACAAGGGGATGGATAATTTGGGGGGGTTATTGGGAATCTATTATTAGGAATATGCTTTCTTCTCTATGCACACCAATTCTATTAAAAGCCTTTCACGTTAAGAGTCTGCTTTGTTTGCCTTTGTAGGACGGATGGCCGGAGCCCTTTTATAGCGTGCATCCCTAACAGTTTGGGATCCTTGGATGTCCTTTATCACATGCTAACACCAATAGATCTGGGATCAGGAGTCAAAAGGAATATATAAGGAATATATAAATAGTTGTGTGTGTGGTCATATGAGTTAGGGTAAGAGTACAGCGTGTCTAGCAAGAGACCTAATACTAATATGCCTTAAAGAACAAGACAGTCATTTCCTTCTCCCGTAGCTAGTCCAAGGTGGGTGTTCCAGATTGGCAAGAGCCTTCTCTCCACAGTTAAACACCTTTCCCACTATTCAAAGACCCATGATCATAGTCAACATACAGCACCTGAGGTTTCTGCAGCATCGTCCCTGGGGCCAGAGGGAAGGGTGTAAGAACCAAACCGAGAGATTTCCTCCTAAACCAGTGAGCAGAAGTTGCTCACATCCCTCCTACTCATATTCCATCGGTCAAGCCCTTAGTCACATAGTCACACTCAGCAGCAGGGAGGGCTTGAGGTTTGATTTCCAGTTAATCAACCTATGCGCAGCCGCTTAACTCCATTACCATCACATGCGTTATACACGTTGACCACCAGTAAGTATCTCAAAGTTTGAAGACCCATTATTGTAATGCAGTGTTTATTTTCTGGTAGATGCATTCAAGAAAATGGGGTCAAATGAAGTGTTTTGAAAATATCTGTCAATAGAAGGACAGCATATCATTAACAGAGAGGAATTCAAGCTTCTCTGTTTTTTAGGGATTGTTCAATTTGCCCCAAAACCTAAAGGGCTTCCTACACAGAGGATAACTTCCAGAATGATAGGCTAATTCATTTTTCATCAGTTGTCCCCATTCATGATGTGGAGATAAAAGGGATGATGCTAGTTGGAAAGCATCACTCTGCATATAAGCAAGAAGTTGGCTGATTCTGACTTTCTCGCAGAAATAAGTTCTCATATGTAATAGTCTTCAGCAAAACAGAGAAGCTCAGTTATTTCATGCTATACAGTGCTTTCAGTTTTCTCTACCTTCCCTCTCAGGTAGCCAATTTCTCTGCTCTGACTTGTCTACCCAAGTCCTGTTGGCCGTAGCTTGGACCCCAAGATCATTTTAGACTCACGGAAGTTGCTTAAGCAGGAAGGTTCTTATTTCTTCTGTTAATTCGGGGCATTCACCACTTTCCTCTGTATCTTCCTTGACCTCCGAGTCCTTTTCATACTTCTTGTATACTATTCTTTCACGGGGCAGAGGTTTGCTACCGAGTTTGGGTTCCCCCCAAAAGCAGATCCTAAAACAAGGACTTGGGTGTAGGCAATTTATTTGAAAAGTTGTCCAAGGAAGCAAGAGAGGGAATATGGGAAATAAGCACGAATGGAATAAATGCTAAAAAGTGTGCATTAATGAGAGTGTTACCTCTGTAGGAAACTGGGGTTCAGTCGCACCCAAGAATCTCAATATGGCCAAGAGAACCAAGCCAGGGAGAGGCGGTTGGAATTGAGTCACCCAAAGCCAACTCTCAGTGGTTGAGGATTGCCCCTAGGGAAGAAGAGGGGTGGGGAGCGCTAAGTCCTCAGGTCTTCTATGCTGCCAGTGAGCAAGCTGGGTCAACTCTCTCAGCGAGAGAGAAAAGTCTAAGCAGAGAAACTGAAGAACTCCGGGGGAACCCTGTGTGCATGCTCAGAGACTGCCTCTCCTCAGACCCCAGCTTCTCTCCCCTGCCCTCCACATTGCCTGTGAGAGGCAGTGGGCGCATCAGCTGTGGAGCTACAATTACCAAATTCTTTTTTTTATTTCGATATGTCAATTTTATAAATTCAATCATCTAAGCAAACTTATGAAAGGATAGGAATAGCATGTGTAATGTCTTTTTTTTAATAAATTATTTTATATATTACATCATTTTTCATTTTGCATAATGTGTGCATTTTCATTTTGGTTATATTCCCCATACAATCCCCATCCCCTTTTTCTGACCCTAATCCTTCTTCTCCTCCCCCACCCCCCACTGTAGTGTGTCTCTGGTCTATAGTGGCTTGTTGATTTGGATTTTTACTTTATTGCAATTAGTCTTTTTCCTGGTCCCTTATTTAGGTCTTCTAAATTCCTGCTATGGGACCTCCCCGGCGGCGCAGCGGTTGAGCGCTGGCTTGCGAAGCTGCCTGCAGCCTCTGCAGCGCCAGTTCGATCCCCGGCCGCCGGGGAGGGTCCACATGGCGCACAGACCTCTCCTGCCGCCCGCTGCTCCCCTCAGCAGTGTACTTCGGTCCTTCTGCCTGTTCTGCTCCCCACTCTGGCTCTGGTGAATTCTCTCACCCTCCCGTGCTTCTGACTGTACCCAGTGCTTGTATAAATAAATAAATAATAAATCTTTAAAAAAAAGAACAAACAAACTCCAGTCTCCCTCCCGCTGATATCTCACCATGACTGGGCCTACAACCCTTAGATCAGGAGTTACAAGTCCTTTCTTTTTGCTCTCCCCAGTGTATGCCAAAATCCATCATTGTTGTCATCATGGCTTGCTGGGTTTATTTCCCTCCACGATGTTTCCCTCCTTAAACTGAGAGCAGTTCAAGGATGGAAATTCTATCTTTTTTGCAATAATAAGCACGTAATAGGATCTAAACAACTATTTGCTGAGTGGTTGTAAATGGCAAATAATCACTCCAATAGTAGGCCTACTTCTGTGGAGGGTACTACATTTTCATTTGAACTCTCTCCTCCCTCTTATTTGACTACATAAGCCAGGCTATTATTTCAAGAAAGACCTAAGTAGATAGCTGAGGAGTAGGAAAGGAAGAATCTTTTCTTTCCAACTGAAAACAAAAAACACCTTTTTAATTAACCAAGGGTAGGAGAAAACTGGTTCTCTAAAATCAGATCATGAGAAACTTTGCTATTTAAAATCACATTTAGTGAGAATGAAACCCCTCTTTCTTCCTTTTTTTTTTTTAGAGAGGCATTTTTTTTATTTATTTGTTTGTTTGTTTGTTTGTTTTTTGTTAATACATGCACTGGGTACAGTCAGAAGCGCGGGAGGGTGAGAGAATTCACCAGAGCCAGAGCAGGGAGCAGAGCAGGCAGAAGGACCGAAGTACACTGCTGAGGGGAGCAGCGGGCGGCAGGAGAGGTCTGCGCGCCATGTGGGACCCTCCTCCGGTGGCCTGGGAGCAGCCGGGGATCGAACCAGCACCGCAGAGGCTGCGGGCAGCTTCGCAACCCAGCGCTCAAACGCTGCGCCACCGGGGAGGCCCAAAACCCCTCTTTCTTGCCTGCAGGATCTAAGTCATTTAAATGGAGAAAAACAACCTCAACTTCCAGCTCAGGCACAGAGTTTCACAGAAGGGGCTTGCACACAGCTTTCCACATTTATCCTAACTTTGCAGTTTCTAAGGAAACAGGATCCTGAGATCCCCTCTCAGTCCAATCCTGATGTCCATCCCATTATAAATGGGCCTGCTTTGCTTTAAAGCAAAGTTGAAATTTGACCTAAACACCATCCCTCCCCCAAAACACTATAACAAGTCTGTTTCTTCCTTTGGTGAAGAACCCCATCAAGTTAACCTCACTTTGCAGGACAGCAAGTATCTCCCTGGTAGTTTCTATCAGATGGACGTTATCACCTCTGGCCAATTTGTAGCCAGATTAATTTATCAGGGTTGCCAGTCATTGTCAGGGAAAGCACTTAGAGACAGGAAGGCTGGCCAGTAAACTGCAGGCAGGAGCTAAGCCACAATTTATAAATGACCTAGAGGTTTGGGGGGCATCCTGGAATTTTAAGAATGGCAAATTTACATGGTAGATCATAACCAGGAGTAGGAGGGGTAAGCGGTGCAAGCATGATAAGGTCAAACAACCATTTACTCTTTGCCTGCCTGGAATTCCTCCTTATGGAAAACTATCATTCCACTCTTAGCTCCAGTGGATCCTGGACCATGGAAATGGTCCCCACACTTTTGGTCCAAAAGTCAGAATTTGACCCAAGGACAGCCAATCAAAATTCTTCCTGCAGTTTTCTTTTCTAACATCTCTGGTAACGAAGCTTTAAAGATATCATGCAGAAGTTTCTGGTTGCCATGGTTTCCGCTTTGTGGGGATTTTTGGGCCAACCTGACCCCCAAAACACAGAGAAAAGCAAAGATGAAATCTGGGGGAGGGCATTTTGGTGGCTGGCATGGTGGTTATATACAGATGTCTAGGTATCAGTTGGACACCTGCAACTTAGTGCCGAATCCCTCAATAATAAAAAGGAGAAATCCCAGAAGACATTCAAGTGTGTGCTCTTAACCACTTTTTTTTAACCTTACTTAAGCTATATCAGTTTGAATTTTGATCACTTTGGAGACCTTTGCACAAATACAATTTAAAACTTGTCCCTGGGTTCTCTATGGTACTTTTGTACTTGAACTTTATTCCATCTGTCCAGATGCAAGCCTTCCTTTCTTTCTGTCGGATAATGAACACATATAATTCGACATCTTCTCCTACTTTCTTTTGCTACCAGGAATTCCTACAGCCAAACAGCACACACAGCTGCAGCAAATGTTTGTACATTCACATAATTTAGCCTTGGAAAGGCTCTTAAGCATCATTTAGTCAAACCTCATTATTTTGCAGAGAAAATGAGGTCCAAATAGTGATGTGATTTGCCCAAGGGACACATAAGCAATTAACAGTCTTTTTTTAAAACAGCTATTTTCTTGAGTAACTGATGACATCGACTACTTTTTATGTTCTCTTGGTTCTTTTAGTCGAAAACCTACTCAAATAAGAGTGTCTCTGCTTTCACCTTCACTGATGGGAGAACAGATGGCAGAGGATCAGAGGAAGATTCCCAGGAAAGTAGGTGAGGAAAGAAACAGAAATGATGGTTTTTAACCACTGATGTAATACTATTGTGACCCAATAAAAGCATGGAACTTTACACATAAGATGGCATTCACAGTGATTTCAAAAGGGAAGGGATTGTTGATGAGCTAGGGAAGAGGTGTATTAGAGCTGGTAAGAAAACTCTTGGTGCCAAACTCAGGAATTCCTGAAACATGGTTAGAGAGCTAGTGCTCTAAACTTTGAAGACAATTCTTCACACCTAACAGAATGAATCAGGCTATGCTAGTCACAAATTTGTAACTGAGTGTATTCAATTAGAGCAGTATGAAAACCAGGTTTTCTGGTTACCAGAGTATCAGCTATAAGCCATCAGTTGCACAAACCCTTTGTGGGCGACAAATGACAAACAAGGAAACGATGTACTAAATTCAATCTGTAATTTAAAATATCTTGTGGGGTCTTTGGGAGATAAGATGCCAGCAGCAATGATAAATTTAAAAAAAGCCTAATTGTCAACTCCATGAATCCATATTAGACCTCTCTAGAAGAAGGTGCTAATTAGTGGACAGATTAGCTTCCATTGGTAGCATTAAATTTATCTCCCTCTCAATTCCTCGAGATCTGAAGATATATGTAGGACCACAGTGTGTTGTTCCCTACCCCACCCTCTAAAACCCAGAGACATAAAGGTCTTCCTCATTTGGGGCCAGCAAGGAAGGCATCAAGGATCTTTAAACTACCCCTCCATCTCACCCACTGACACTGCATTCCCAGAGGTGGAGAACAACCCAAAGATCAACAGATTCTAGCTGGGAGGGGCACTGAATTGACCTTTTAGAATTCAAGAGTCATCTCAAAAGCTGTGTTCTCTGTAGAAACAAGAATTCTGCACCCACAACAAAGGACAGAAAAGAGAACGGTAGGAGAGGGAGGCAGATGGGGTGTGGGCATAGGTATTTTGGTGGAGGGCAAGTGGAACATGAGCACATATGGCAGAACAAAAGTGTAACCCAAAAAATTAAAATAAAATTTTGGGCAATACAAAAATACTGTACTTCACAAAGTTTGGATTGATTAAATGGTTGGCACTTGGTGGTGGGGCAGGATGCTCACTGTACTATTCTTTCAGTTTATTAAAAAATGTGAGATTTTTCATAATAAAAAATTTAAAAAAGACAAGGGAGAAAGCAAACAAAAAGAAAAAAACATAGTTAAGCTTTGTACTGTCAAAGTCTGAACTGCATTGGGTCATCCATAGGATGTGATCCTATTCAAACTTTACCCAGAAAGTCATAATTCTGTTACCCAACTTCATCACAGTGCAGGGAAACAGAGGCAAACCTGTTGTGGGACAAAGGATTTGCTTTGTGTCTTTATCTGCTAAAGGCAAGTTTTTAACATTTACTTGGATAGAATTGTGTGAAGAGGAATAATCCTCTTCTCTTCCAAGAATGCTCAATTTTCATATACTGATTAATCACAGTAAGATCAAGAGGTCCCAGCCAGAAGTCAAGGATCCCAAGGATGGCCCTATTGGTTGGGCCTTTCCATTATTGGTGACAAGCATAGTTTACAACTTTAAATGACAAACTCTACTCTCTAAAACACATATTCTTTTTTTTTTCTTTTTTTTTAATTTTTTTTTATTTATAGAGGCATGTTTTATTTATTTATTTGTTTGTTTGTTTGTTTTGTTTATACATGCACTGGGTACAGTCAGAAGCGCGGGAGGGTGAGAGAATTCACCAGAGCCAGAGCGGGGAGCAGAACAGGCAGAAGGACCGAAGTACACTGCTGAGGGGAGCAGCGGGCGGCAGGAGAGGTCTGCGCACCATGTGGGACCCTCCTCCGGTGGCAGGGGAGCAGCCGGGGATCGAACCGGCGCCGCAGAGGCCGCGGGCAGCTTCGCAACCCAGAGCTCAACCGCTGCGCCACCGGGGAGGCCCTCTAAAACACATATTCTAACAACTGTACTTCCTTTCAACACAAACTAATGGTCTCAGGGTTACTAGTCAATATTTCCCCACACTTTATATCAAGTAAACTTTTAAATATTATAGGAAACTGACTTTTTTGAAAACTGACTAAGCCTAAAATCAACTTTATGGTGCTAAGACACAGGTCAACAGTGAGTTAACCACACTTTTTTGCAACTAGCATCTAATTAATTTCTGATCTTCCTAATCTATGCAAAACAGGCTCTGGGAAGAACAATGGCAGCGTTTATCTTGGTTTTGATTTTGTTTTTTTCCTCCCAGACTTGTCTGGCTGTTTCCGACCTTTTTCTGTGGGTCCCTTCTAGAAGGTGCTTTGGATTTGTGGCAGGCTTTTGGGCCTCAGTGGCCCTGCATTGGGCCACCCTGTTTGGCAGGACGTTTACCCACGAAGGAATGCAAAACTTCAGATGCTTGATTCAGAGACTATATTCATTGTCTATTCTGTATTGCACACCCGTTGTATTAAAGTTTTTAATATTAAAGGTCTTATATGTTTTGTCTTGATGCGGCAGATGGCAGATCCTATTTAGAGCAGGCAGACTTGGGGATTCTGGGGTGCCCCTCTCCCTGCCCTGTAAGAGTTATAGTAAAGATACAAGGACAGAATGGGAGATTTAGAGAATGAGACTCAGAAAAGGATGATTGACATAGGCCACCTTCCAATCATCACTCACTCTAGGAGTGGAAAAGCCATCCCTTGGGACTTATCATCCCTCCATGTCAGCGTGAGCCTGAGTCCCAGCGGACACCAGCCTCCCCTCCAAGGGCAGCAGGGTGATTGGGCCAACCCCAGGTCCTCCCTACCTTGTGACTCTACACTGCCCCACTGGAGCCATGGGAAATAGGAGCCTAGAACAAAGGATGCCCCAAGGTCTCCTCCTTGCCTAGGAGTAGCCAAGTCAGCAGCTAGTGACCTGTGTTCCAGCTGGGCCCTGGCTGCACCTGACCATCCAAGGGCTTCAAGAGACTGTGCTGGTGTCAGTGGTGTGGACTGGGCTTGCCATGGAGGGGGAAAAGGAAGTAACCATGGACGGCGGGGGCGGGGGGGCTCTTATCTGAGCAGGAAGTCCAGGGAAGGGAGCCCATGATAGTGACATCACTGCCCTGCCATGACACCCCACAGAACTTGGAACCTGGTCACCAGGTTCTGAAGACAAACCCAACCCAGCTCATTTGTCTTGAGGTCTAGGACAAGACAAGATGTCTTGCTGTTGTTGTTGTTGTTGGCCGAGATCCACGGACAGTGGCTCAAAAAAAGGCCGAAGAAACTTGTGGCATGCTTTCCTAAAATGCTTTAGGAAGCTGTGTGGATGTCGCAAGTCTTTAGTCAGAGTTGCCCCCGAGGTAACCAGGGGGGGCCTGGACAGGCCAGGACAGGCCACCACTCTAATTCCCCCGACCCAGCCTAGACCCTGTGTGTGCTTGTGGGGTGGGGTGGGGAGGGGTCTGTGTGAGTGAGTGAGTGTGTGCTCATGTGGGGAGGGGCTGGCCCATCCAGAAAGTGGATCAAGGTCACACTCAGGACCAGCCTGGCTGGTGGGATGCCCCAAGAGCCACAGCTGCTCCATCTTGCCCCAGCTGGCTCCCACCTTACAGGTATGTGTGTGTTTATTTCTAGGAGGTGGTCTCTGACGTGCAAATTCAAGATATCCTGAGAAAACATAACTACTCACCTCCCAGATACCGGGAAAGGCTCTTTTTGAGACCCAAGGACCGCACAAAAGGGAGTCACAGCTTTCAGATTCTGGCCCAGGTCCACAAGTCTTGGCAGCATGACCTGGAGACTGTGGAAGAGCTGCCAGAGAGTGAGTAGCCCAGAAGGGGGTGCCCAGGCCCAACTGGGTGGGGTAGATACATATCCCCCTGGGAGGAGACCGCACAGGCTGGATAAGCCCCAGCAGCTGTCAGTTCTAGGACCTCTAGCTGCCAGATTTAGGGGGCAAATGCCTGGGGGCTACTGGGCTGGGCTGGACTGGCCTCAGGGCTGTGGGATGTGGTCTGTTTGCAAAGGTATGTAGCAGTCTGGCATGCAGCTGATGGTTTCTTCTGTTGCTTCTCCAGCTCCGTCTCAAACAGAGCAGTTGGACTCTTCTGAATGTCTTCCGACAGTCCAGGAGCCCAGCCAAACCAGTGATTCAACAGAAACTGACAGCAAAGGTGCAGAAGAGACTGGAGAATTAGCTTGTTTATGTGCTGCTCCTCAGGGACATGCGCCCCCAGCAGGCGAGCTGGGGCCATCAAAAACCATTCAGGATGCTGCAGGTACTCCTGAGGACCTGGAGCTCACTGCACCGCTGAACCGGCAGCTTGACACTGTCCAGGGTCCTGAAGGAGGTGCCCAGGCAGCTGTACTCATAGCATCTCTGCTGGGGGAGCCAGGCCAGGGCCTGGAAGACTCAGGACAGCATGTTGGGGGTGAGCTCACCCCACCCCTGCTGGGGGAAGCAGACCCAGACCCACCTCCCACTGGATGTCCTGAGGCTGCCACAATGACACCACCGCAGCAGGTGGAGCCAGGCCAGGGCCTGGAAGACTCAGGACAGCCTGTTGGGGGTGAGCTCACCCCACCCCTGCTGGGGGAGGCAGACCCAGACCCACCTCCCGCTGGATGTCCTGAGGCTGCCACAATGACACCACCACAGCGGGCAGAGCCAGGCCCTGACCATCAGAATACAGAACATACAGAGGTTGCTGAGCTCCAGCTGTAAGGGGGAAAGGTTGTCTTTGTGGACTCCACCCCCACTCCAGACCAAAGCCATCAAGTCTTGGGAAAAACAAATCCCATCACCACCCAAGGGAAGGTTGCTGGGACCTGAGTTTGGAGTTCAGCAGCCAGGTTTGGTATGAAACCAGACATGTGGGTCTTGGGGAGGGGTCTCTCTCTCCTCCTTGGCTTCATGGCTCTTGGCTCGCGGCCAGCTCTCAGAGTACCATTGGGATTCCAGGCCGGCGGAACAGGGAGGACGCATTAAAGACTTTATCTCCCTCTTTTCTCCCTGAGTTGTACATTTCCTCATTTCCCCTTCCCTTGTGAATAAACCTTTTGTGTGTACCTGCAGTAGAGTATTAATAAGTCCTTTTTAAGCACGCGGGTGAGGACCCACAGTCAGGCAACCCGTATTATATTGGGGCTGCCCTGTAACAAAACCAGTCCTGCTGGGGGTGGCAGGCCCTGGCCCACCTCCCATGGGATGTCCTGAGGCTGCCAAGAAGATAGCACCCCAATAGGGGGGGCCAGGCCCTGGCCCCAGAGCGCAGGACATGCTAAGCTCAGACCAGCCCTGAGGGAGCAACCTGGTCCTGGCCAACATCCCGCAGGTTAGACAAGAAGGTGCAACCTCACAACAACCCTGCCTGGGGAAGCAGCCACTGCAGGGATCCTGCAGGAAAACCAGAGGGGGCTCCCCTGACACTACCCCTCAAAGGACCCAACCCTTTGCCCCATATCCTGCCTGCTCCCCCTCCAGGAGCAGCTGACAACTCAATGCCATTTTTTCCCAAACCCTCCTCACCCACCTCCCAGGCACACGTCTTCGTTGACCTGCAAACTCGCCTCTACCCACAAAGGTCCAGCCCTTCTCTTATAGTTCTTAATTTTTGATTCTAATTTATTTCAAGTTCAGTTTTGATTTTATTTCCTATAAGTTTTGTTTATTGTGTTAATGTTAATAAAGTTTGTGTTCATTTTAGCTGAGTTGCCCACTCCTTGGCGTCCAGTCCCTTCACACTACCTTCTCACTACCTACTTGCAGAAATGTCCCCAGTGGGACCCTGTGGCCAAACCACTTTCTTCCCAGCCCCCCACAGCCCCTGCTGCCCTCAACTGCTTGCTGCCTCTATTCATACTCCTGCCTGGGGTTTCCTAGGATGGAACTGTGTAAGGGGTGACTTCATGATCTGCCCAGCTATTTTCAGACAAAGACATTCACTGTGGGTTCCCTTTCTATGCAATAGGGTATTTGTTCTTAGAGAGGGAAATCTGATTGGTTCCATCAGGGATGTTGAGGGGAAGCCCTTGGAGTGAGATGTGCACACTGTTGTGTGGATGCACAGCTCAAGGGGCTTCAGGGCAGGTGATAGGAGACACAGCTGCCTGTCCTGTGGCCACAGCAAAAACAGGAACTGTGTGGACAGCTGGAGGACAGACCTCTCATGGGAAAGCGCTCCTCCCCACACATGGGCATAGCAAGTGTTCATGTTCCTGTGCCCATAAACTCCAGAAAGTCCATGTTTCCAAAGGATCAGAGTGCCCAGGTGTCCCCCAGGGGAAGCCAACCACAGAGTGCAGGCCCGTATCATCAGAGTGGCTCCTCTCCCGCCAGGACAAGCCATGAACCCGCAATTGGGACGATACTGGGCAGCTCAGAGGGGCAGGCTGTGAGTCTGGGGACACCAGCCCTGGTGACCCATTGAGGAGGCAGAGGACCCAGCAGGGCCCTGGATTTTGCGGGAGCCTGTACTTGTGGGAATGTATTTTGTGTGTGTGTACGCGTGTGTGCACACGCACACAAACCTATTGTGGGGCCGTTGCAGGGAGGATCTGGAGCCTGGGCTCTTCTGGAGACCCTCGTCATTGACCTTGGCCAGTCCATGGCAAGAATTTTTGAGAAGCCCTTGCTGGGCCTGTGGGCCATCCCCTTGACTCTCCCCCAGCAGGGGCCAATGAGAACAGAGGATCCTTGAATCTTTCCTGAGGGCTTCTGTCTTGGGGGAATTTCCCAGAAATATCAACATGAATAAGACGAATTGTCTTGTGGGAGGAGTCCCGAGTCATTGTCCCCTTCAGGCATTGGCAGGTATTTTACTGAATAAATCGGTGTTGTCGAAACAATAAATTAGTGCCCACAATTGCCCTCTGGAGAGTGGTTCTATGCTCAGGCCCAAACCAGATCCAGGGCACAGGTGACACCAGGGGCCAGAGCAGCCTCCTGCTGAGCTGTGAGGCCTGGCTGAGCATCCTCTATTGTTTGGGCTTGGGTTTGTGTTTGTTTTCTTGTTCTTGATTTGACATCAACCATAAAGGACCAAGGGAACACAGTTCCTGTGTCCAATAGGCCCTTGTAAGGTCGAGGCCGGGGCAGAGATGGGGCTCAGAGTGGGGGAACTTGAAACTGCTGCCACCTGCATCCCGGGAGCTGGCTCTGCCTGGTTTGCACCGACCCTGATAAGCAGCATTGGAAGAACAACCAGTTCTGAGAGAAAAAACTTCTTTGAAAAGCAACTTCCACTCCGCATTCTCCACCTCCCACCAAGGCCAGACCCCGCCCTATAAAAACTTGCCCTTATCCCCCAACAGCGAACCTCACCCTGTGAGCACAATAAATTTCTTGCCTGTGAGAAACTTAGCCTGGCTCTCCTTTTAAGGGGGAAAGGATGTCCTGAGCTAATCCCATGCAGGCTTTGTGGACTCCACCCCCACTCCAGACCAAAGCCATCAGGACATTGGGAGAGACAAATCCCGTCATCAACAAAGGGAAGGTGGCTGGGACCTGAGGGTGGAGTTAAGCAGCCAGGTGTGGTATAAAAACCTAACACGTGGGCCTTGGGGTCTCTCGCTCTGTTGCTCGCCTCCTGGCTTCACGGCTCCTGGCTTGCGGCCAGCTCTCAGGGCGCCCTTTGGGATTCCAGATCTGTGGATCGGGTAGGACGCATTTAAAACTTTGTCTCCCACTTTTCTCCCTGAGCTGTACATTTCCTCATTTCCCCTTCCCTTGTAAATAAACCTTTTATTAACCTTTCGTGTGTGCCTGCAGTAGAGTATTGATGTCCTTTTAAACGTGCGGGTGAGGACCCACAGTCAGGCACCCCGTTTTGTATCGGGGCCACCTAACTGCATATATAATAAGGATGTGTATAAATTAAGTGCCATATGAAACTAAGATATATATGAAATTAGAATGGTAAACTTTTCATATCATATACATAATTAGACTTGGAGTATGTACAATTATTATGTAGGTCATTAGTATATATTTAAAAATTTGCTTACTATTAAGATACCTATGTATATATTATATTTAAATATCCTAAATTTGCATTCCTTTATCTCCTAAATAGATATTATATGTATAATATGTGGTGTGTATAAAATTTGTGGATAGATTCCAACATTAAGAATATATTGATTAGGATAAATAACTAAGCAAAATAGAATTTAATGTACTTTTTGTGCTGTTTAAAATAAAATTACACTTAGTATAATCAGTTAATAGCATAGTATAATGATAATAGTATAATGATATAATAATGATAATAGTATAATGATACATATGATTGGGTTATTAAAATAGAATGTGTATGGAAATAGAATATATATTTATTGTTTGCTATATTTTACTTAAAATATAGAGATAATGGAATATTTATATATATATATTTTGTGTATACATAATTAGAATATGTATGTATGATTTTGTTATCTGTAGGAAATTATAGGATGCAGGAAATATTTGACTATATTTGTCTGACAAAAATGCTAATTTCAGAGAGTTAATATTTCAAAGGAGCCAAAATTATATATCTTATAAAAACAGTCATTTTGAACTTTATTCCAGAATCTTCTGTTTTGTTGCAAGTTTCAGTGTCTCTAGTCTTCCAGTGATTTGAAAAATTTGTCACGATCTTAATATAGAGCAGATGAAACAAGCGATTAAGAACCCACGATTGACTTTTCTATGTGGGAAGTTACAGGATGGTGTTCCTGATGGGGAGACAATTCCATTTTTCCATGAATTGCACAGGAGAAGATGTCACTGAACAAAAAATATTTCTCAAAGAAGCCTGGGACTGAGGCAACAGGAATGGGATCTGGGGAGAGTTGGGAGCATGTAGGATTTTTCGTCCTGCTTTCAGTTAACTCGGAAAAATTTTTCCTTACAAGACATGAAAGATGATAGAGCCTGGAAGAGCTGTGTTCAGACACATTGCAGAAGCAAAGGCAAAATTGCCTTCTCATCACAGAAGTTGGCAAAGAAAGAAACTTCAAGAACAAGAACCCAGCACAGAGAGATGGGACAACAGGGTGGGACCTCAACTCCCCCCAGCCTCTGCAGTCATCAGCATCATGCCCTGTCTTCCTGAGCACAGGGATTTCCAACCTTATGGAGTCATTATTAGTCTTGGCTGGGAAGAGACCTTGAGCTTCTCATGCCTCTTTTAAATATCTAGAGTAGGATCAGCACCACCTGGGAACTGTCAGAAATTCAAACATTTACATGTATTCTGATCTCTGAATCAGAAACTCTGGGGGTGGGAGAGAGGTATGGAGCCCAGCCCAGGACTCCCAGGCGATCCAGATTCAGCCAATATCTGAGAAACTCTGCTCAGAGATGTCAATATTGTCACTTCCCCACAACCAGACCCGGTGAATCTGTTAGGGGGAAAGGATGTCCTAAGCAAACTCCATACAGGCTTTGTGGACTCCACCCCCACGGCACTGAGAACTACAAATCCCATGACCACCAAAGGGAAGGTTGCAAGGACCTCAGGGTGGAGTTAAGCAAATAGGTTCTCGGTTTGGGTTTTTAACTGGCCATGTGGCCTGGGTGGGGGTCTCTGGCTTGACCACGAGGCATGCTAGGTTTTTTGGCCAGCTCAGTGGGTCATTAGGATTCCAGGTCAGTGGAACCGGTAGGACGCATTTACGAACATATCTCCCTCTTTTTCTCCCTGAGTTATTCATTTCCCAATTTCCCCTTCCCTTGTAAATAAACCTTTTATCAACCTTTATGTCTGTCTGCAGTTTAGCATTAATAAGTCCCCTTTGAGAACGCAGGTGAGGACCCACAGTAGACAACCCCATTTTATATAGGTGTTTGCCCTGTAACAAATCCAGTGCTCCTGCTTCGAGTTGTGCCTGAAACATTCCTCTCTTTCTCTTCTGACTTTGGGGAACATCTCAGGTCTCCTTTCCCCTGGGCCATGTATGAGACGCCCAGACATATTTAGATACTGCTCCTCTGGCCTCGTAGCCCGACTCACCTCCCTCAGGGATCATGAAATGGTGTTTGAGTTGTTGGCTTGTGCTCCTGTTACAGGTGTGCAGTTTTAGTCATTTTATTTTAACCCCCAGTGTATTGTCAACAGAAATTTTTAATATTTGTTGACTGGGCTGACACTACCGGGCTGGCAACTTTAAAAAGAGTAATAATAATACCTTCTTCCACTTACTTGGCCCCAACCACTCTATTTCCATAAACCCTCGCCAACCTGAATTTCAAAAGCATGTTTTGCTGCATCTGTGAAGCCATTTATAGGGAGGGAATCAAGGCATCCAAGCACTGTCAGCCCAGGATTCCTGAGCCAGAGTGTCTGCTCTCCAAGTGGGTGGGCTCCCACACTGCAGGCTTTTTGACCAAGCAGTTTTGAGTCCCTCACATTAAACAAAATCTACTGGGTAGACTGTCACAGACCAGAAGATTGGTGGCGCTAATTCCTTGCAGGCACTCCAGGAAGGAGGCCTGTCTGAAACTCCACCACGAAACTCAGGATTATCCAATTCATTCATGATTGGAGAATACAAGGTCAATATATTTAAATATCAACTTTAATCCTGTGGTGGTGCAGCGGTTGAGCGCTGGGCTGCGAGGCTGCCTGCAGCCTCTGCAGTGCTGGTTCAATCCCCGGCCACAGGCGAGGGTCCCACAAAAAAAAAAAAAGTAAAATTTGGTAGTCTGTCACTTGGTGGATTGGAGGAGATCTTGTGGAGCCTCAGTAGCTCCTGAGACACCTGAGGGAATTTCTCCCTTTCCTCATTGTAAAGGCCAGGACAGGACCACAATGCAGGTTTTCTGATCCCATGCAGACTGGGTAAAGGAGGAGTCAGAGTCCTCAGTGGTTTTTGCAGGTCTTTTATTGGGATTTACCTGGTACACAGCAGGCAGGGGTGCTGGGGGGCCGGGAGGCTGGCAGGCCTCCCAGCCCCCAGCAAATCCTCACTCTATCTGGGCTCTCCGGTGATCTCTCTCAGCTTCTCTTTCAGCTTTTTCTGCTTCTGCTGGTGTCCCTGTGACGCCGCCCTTAAAAGCACAGTCTTAGCCCAGGTGAATCCCATCTACCTATGCCCACACCCTATTCCAGGTGCCCGCCATCAGGCATGCATTCAGGTCCGCAAGGATCCATCATCTATCCTGATGGCGGGAGGGCAGAAAAGCCTGATATTTTTCCTTACCCTACACTCATGGTTAAGGCATTACAAAAATTTGTCCTATTTGGTTTTCCTGGTGAAGTAAAACTGAAAGGGAATCATGGTCATTTGGGGAAATAAAATGTAAAACTTAGGCATGTACAGAAATGTGAACATTGGTTTTCTGAAACTTTCATAAAACATTTCAGTGCCTGATATGTATGCAAATTGTAAATTTTGACTGTTGTCCTGCATTATCATGTACTTCGTTGGTTTGATGTCTGCAGTCATGTGGCACTTTCTTGTTTTTTTAAAGCGGAGTGAACTTGTGTTTGCATGCTCTCTCCCCTTGATACCAACACAGTATGAACAAGTGGTCGTAATGTTTACTACTCATGACAGAGTCTATTTTTGTCTGCTTCACCTAAAAATTGGAAACGTGTTTCATTTTGTGACTTTGATTAAATGTTTTCAAGAAAGTTAAATTTGAGCTAAACCAAGAAGCAGAGAACCTGCCACTTTATATGGAAGTTTCCAGAGACCTCCAAAGAGGGTGAGGAAGCTGACCTCCATGGGCAGGACTGGACATCCTGGAACAAGAAAAAAATTGTGGTAACCTCGAAAAGAAGAAACCCCAGGTGGCAGCTGATGAAATCAACTTTGTTTCTGAAGCCTGCAGGGACTGGATGTCACACCTTCACTCTGATTGTATACGGCATATTCCATCAAACCCAGTGTAAAATGCTGTTTGGTTATCCTGACCTGTGATGTTATGCAAAAATAGGTTGTAAAGGGCAGGACAGGACACAGTGCAGGTTTTCTGATCCCATGCAGACTGGGTAAAGGAGGAGTCAGAGTCCTCAGTGGTTTTGCAGGTTTTTTATTGGGGTTCACCAGGCATATGGCAGGCAGGGGTGCTGGCTGGGGGGCTGGGAGGCTGGCAGGCCTCCCAGCCCACAGCAAGTCTTCACTCTATCTGGATTTTCTGGCGTTCGTTCTGCTGCTTCTCGGCTTCGGCTTCGGCTTCTATTGCTGCTGCTGCTGCTGCTGCTGCTGCTGCTGGCATCCCCGTGATGCCGCCCTTAAAAGCACAGTCTTAGCTCAGCTGAATCCCATCTACCTATGCCCACACCCTATTCCAGGTGCCCGCCCTCAGGCATGCATTCAGGACAAGGATCCATCATCTATCCTGATGGCGGAAGGGCAGAAAATCCTGATATTTTCTTTACCCTACATAGGTGAAATGATCTGAAAGTGGATTTAGTTTCCAAATATTTTGTTGTACTGTTGGGGTGAATGAGGATCAGCATGGATGGCACTTGTTTCTAGATAAATTACATCAGGTATTAATTTTTTTTTCTTCTGGTAATTTTGATATCTTTGCTGTTTTGTGTTGCCTACTGCCTCTTCAGGATTTTCCTTTTTAGCAGGGACTAATTTCCAGGCGTGAAGGACAGGCATACTGGACATTCCTGGACAATACTGGTAACTGATTATTGCTTCTTTTACATACCCTAAAACCCTACAAAACTCTGTCTCCTAAGGCTTCACCCTGGGGTCTGCACTTAAAAAAAACAACAAAAGGAGTCTAGAGGATCACTTGTCCCCATAGGTCCTTATATGCAGAGCTTGATTTACATTTAAATTCTTGAATGACAATGCTTTGGCCTAACAACTGGTGAGCAACAGCTCATTCCTGATTCCTCTGGTCTCATGGCAATACAACAACATTTTATCCCAGCAGAAACAAGTCTTAGGCCATTGGTTGTAGATCACCATCTCTTGCAAGGACCAATTTGGCTGGGACTTTAAACATTTAACATCACATCGGGGAGAGGGTTTGTTTCTGTTTTATCACTTATAAAGCCGTGTTCAGTTAGAGCAATAAAGGACCAGTCTTATTCCAGAGCTCCAGACATTATTGATACAGCCACCACCTGGGATGCCACCCATAGGAATCAAAATGAAAAAGAGGATCCCTTCCCATGGACTGTGCAGTCCTCTGGAACATCAGATCAAGACTCAGTGCCCTTGAGGCTGCTGTATGCTGACGTGGTCAACATCAACAGGTCCTCTGACATCACAGACTCAATTGTGGTTTGTTGGGATATCATTCTCTATAACCCCTATCCCTTTTAATGCAACCCTTTCCTGAACAAATGTACAAAGACAACTTCATAGTACATGGTACATTCCATAATAACCTTTTTGGTCTTGTCATGGAATTTAGAGATAAGTTATTGCAACCATTAGCACAATTGCAACAAAAACACAAATGCCACAATGGCGCATTTGAATGACATTGGGTAATGGCTAAATCCAACAAATCCTCGACGTTAAAATTTGGATGTTGTTTAATATTGTATTATTTTTGTTTATTTTTCCTGTACAGGAACTAAATTTATACCCATTGAATTTTGTAAAACCTTTGTGGATCATCTTGCTGTTCTTTATACTAACTCTTGTTTATGCACATCTGCTACTCTGTAGAGTGCTCTCCACAAGCAAATGAAAATGCCCTGGGAGTGGAAACAATGGCACCACTTTATTCACTATGAAGGCATTATTAGAAATAAATAAATAAATAAAAGATGTTGGAAACCCCTAAGGCGTGAAGTGCTGAGACAGGGAGCAGGGCAGTATCATGATGGGAAGATTGGTCAACACTGGCTGGAAGACTGGCCCATGTCCAGACCATGATGTCCTTTCCTGTGTCAGCAAAGCTAAGCCTGAGAAGCAAGGGAGCAGAATAAACCCAATGACACAGGACCTTGGTGGTGAGTGTGAGCCTGGACCAAGCTAAGAGAGTGATTCGTTGTCTGGTGACTAACAGGCGTGGGGGTTGGTGGGGCGGTTTGTTCAATCAACATGAGTTCCACCAGGCACTCGGGATTCCTGAGCCCAGAATGTGAGTCAGTTGTCATGGTTACCCCCTGCTCGCCCAATCCAGAGGCCCATCTCAGCCACCAGCCTCTGCCCTGCCTGCGTGCACAGGTCTTATTCCATTCAGGTCCTTTTGGGTCAATTCTCCCAAGTCTCTTCCTCAATGTCACAGCCTTGATGGGTTGAGAGAACACAGACGACTCCTGTCTGGGTGGCCTTTTCTGGGTGGCCTCTTTCAGGCAGGAGGTTGGCACGCCCAGGCCTTCTTTTCTGGCTACCTCCACGGTCATGGGCTTGAAGACAAGCTAAGGAGTAGAGTCCCACATTGAAGTGGACTTCCCGAGTAGCTTTCAGCGGAGGAAAAAAATGGCATTTCATTATGGTTTTTACTTGGATTGTAATGACAACCATGAGAAAAACAGGCCAGTATTTCAGCTTTCCTGTCTCCGTGGAAGGGCTGTGAGTTTTCCGCTGGCCTGTTCGAGAGTTTGGCTGGAGACACACCCTGTGAGCCTCAGAGATTTCACCCTGAGGTTCTCTGTGCCCGAAATGCCTGTTCCCTCACTTCCTTCTCCAAGAGCCACCTCTTCAGAGGGGCTTCCCATTTCCCTCTGCTCAGACGCACCTCCCTCTGTCACCTTCACCTTTCTGCCCCCCTCTCCATCACGCCTACTCCTCCCTACACGACTGACATGGCTGATCCCTGCACCACCCCTCATCCTGACCCCACAGCTCTGCATCAAATCATGCCGGGCAGGCGGTGAGGCAAATCTCTAGCCATGAGCTGTTCTTGCTCCAGGTGGCTGGGCATTTCCTCCTCCTGAGGGGTCTGGGCTCCTACACCCCCATCTTGGTAGCCATGAGCACAGAGGTTCTTGCCACCCACAGGTGTCATCTCTATTGTCTTCACAGTGTTGGACAGTTTCCAGGGTGCCGGCAGGTCTCCTGGGAATCCCCAGTCAGTGCAGGATCCGACCCAGCAGGCTGCTCTGGAATGGATGAACAGGGACCTCTGTGTCCGCCTTGCCCAAATGGCAACCTGCCAATGCTGGCCAGTGTTCAACATCTAGCCCACCCTCCCCTGGTTCCTCCCTGACAGGTACTCACCACTCTGCCATTTGCCACCCTCAGAGAGATGGCTCCTCACTTTCCCTTCCTTCTCAGCTTACCTTCTTCCCAGATCCAAGCAGAAAGGGTGCTGCCTGCTGGGTCCTGTTGGACCAGGTTCATCCCCTCCCTACCAGGCCCGCAGGCCCAGGCCAGGACTTCACTCCAAGTCTTGGGGGAGCAGACGAGACTCACAGGAGAGGACGAGATTCACTCAGAGTGGTGACACCTGCCCCACATTCCTGCTGCATCACCACCGTGTGGAAATTCAAGGTGAAAATAGAGGTAAATAGCCCCTGTTTCCTCCAAAGATCATGATAGTGTCAAAATACTGAGGTCAGTGGTGAAGTCTTGAGTGTCCTTAAGGTGTTAAGTGGAAATGATGGTGACGATGTCCATTTTGTGGGTCTGTATGCAGTGTCATTTCAAAATTGCTCAGGTGGGTTGAGCTTATACTAGAACATTCTTTGTCATCATAGCAACCTTGAAAGTCGCCATGTCAAAAGCAATAAAGTACCTGGATAGACACTGCAAGAGGCATCTGCAGCATCTTCATGATGCTCTTTCATGGGTGGCTGACATCAATTCATTAAGAGTGAACTATTTTCAGATAAAGATAAAATCCCCCCATTAAAAGAAGGGACTTTAAGGGCTCCCCTGGTGGCACAGCTCTGTGAAGCTGTCCGCAGCCTCTGTGGTGCCATTTCGATCCCAGCCGGCCAGCAAAGGTCCCACATGGGATGACAGACCTCTCCTGTCTTGCCCACTGCTCCCCTTAGCAGTGTATTTTGTCAATCTCTCTGTTCTGTTCCCCGCTGTCTCTGGTGAATCCTCCCACCCTCCCAACATCTGGCCTGTACCCCGGTTCTTGTATAAGTAAATCTTTAAAAGAAGGGCATTTAGATACCATTGGCATACATATGGTTCCTTGAAATGTCACTGGTCATTCCCTGAGGTTTTATATCCTTCCTGTTTTTCATTGGAGTGTTAGCACCCAAGCAATTGACGCTTGGCATGCCTGTCTGGAAGTCAGTCAGCCCACGGCAGCACTTCCACAAAAGTGGAACTCTATTTTGCTGCCACCATCTTTCTTGTTGACTGTGGAATCTCTGCTACCATCATCAGGATTTGAGCTCTAGGGTCAGACAGAAAATGACAGCGTGCTGGCTGGCAGGACACTGAGGGTGGCTATCAACATTGTGCAAGTAGACTTGGAACACAGGAATTTCATTCTATTTTATCCCATTATTTTTTATGGGTTTTTTTCCTTCTGTTTTTGCCCCGTGAGCCTCTCCTTCTCAGCCTTTCCCCGCCCCTACGTGTTTACGTCCCATCACTGCTCGCTGACGCGGGTGTGGAAGTGGAGGAGATGAGGCAGCAAGGGCGGGGCGGGCTGGTTGTGGAGAGCTCTGCTCGTGTCATTTTGGGTCCTGGAGGGACATGGACATTCCTGGGTTCAGGACATTGCTGAGTGTGACCCTGTGGGTGCCCTGGGCTCCTAAATGAAAGAAAGTGCATCCCCCGAGTGTGCTCCCAGCTCCTTCCTGCTGCACTGATCAACCCCTGGGGTGGGTTTTCTGGGCTCTCCGTTCTGTTCGTTGATCTGTGTGTTTTATTTTTGTGGAGATTTAGGATGTAATTGGGGAACGTATTGTAAATTTTTCTGGGGCTGACACCCACCTCCCCACCCCAGGTCCAGCAGGCAGGAGGGCAGAGTCATGTCCCAGTCTCCCCGGGGCACAGGTTCTGACCCAGGGGGTTGCGTGGTACCTGGGGCTCTGCATTTCTCACACAGGGTCTGAGATTCTGCCCCTGCTGGTCTTGGGCCTGCATGTGAAGGCTGAGGTGTTACTTACCTGTTGTGCAGCTGATGTGGCCATTCAGAGCCTGGAAGAGGGAATTTTCACCCCTGGAAACTGCCTCATTAGGTGACTTTAGACTCTCCCTTGAATAGAATCCAGGCTTTCCTGAGCCTTGAGTGACCAGGAGCAACATGGCCTGCCTGTCACATTCTGGCTACAAGTATTTGACTTTCTAATATGGTTATTATTAACCTATTCAGTGTATTGAAACCTGTGACCACCTCTGCATCACTAAAGGACACCCCTGAGATTCCTGCAGCAGGGACAGCTGTGCACTATCATCAATGGGGATGGAAGGTCCTTCATGGGGAATCATCTGAGACAATGAAGGACCCATTCTTTTTTTTTTTTAAAGGAATTCTTTTTTTTATTTAAATATTTTATTTTATATAATTCTTACATCTTTTTTTCATCTTTGCAGAATGTATGCATTTTCATTTTGGTTATATTCCCTATACAATTGCACCTCCCCCCTTATTTTGATTATTGTCCTTCTTTCCCCGGCCCCCCCCCCCCCCCCGCCGTCTGGTTTACAGTTGCTTGTTGATTTTGATTTTTACTTTGTATTGATTAGTCTTTTTCCTGGTCTCTTATTTGGTTTTCTAAATTCCTGCTATGAGTGAGGCCATCTGGTATTTTTCTTTTTCTTTCTGACTTATTTCACTGAGCATGATTGAAGCGTCCATTCTTAAGTTCTTGAGATGTTTTCTCTATTGATATCTGGTGCTAAGAGAATCCTTCCTATTGTAGAGAGTGAATAAGCCACAATCACCCATTCACCTGGAAAGTGGACATTTTGTAGATAATCAACTTACTTTTTTAATATTTATAATCTGTTAAAGTGCTATTACCTCCATCCTTTCATGCTTCCTCTGCTCTGGGCCCGCATGGCTGTTACTGTGGGTGATGATGTCCTGGGGGTAGACTAAGATTTTCTGGGGTGACACCACCTCCCGCCCTGCGTCTTGCAGGCAGGAGGGGAAGCCATGGCCCCGACCCCCAGTTTGAGCAGCCCGACCCGTCTTCCAGACCTAGGCCCCGGCAGGGGAGGCGGCTCCTAAATCCCCTGGGCCCTGGAGGACACAGAGGAGGTTTAACCCGCCAGCCTGGGCTTCCCCTCGGGGCTTCTTAGAGGTGGAGATTGAACCCCAGCAGCGCCTCCAGGGAGGCAGCTCAGGTCCACCGGGCAGAGCAGATGCCCCTTCTGTCAGAACAGCCCGGGGTTTGGGTCCGCCACTCACTTTTCCTAGGATCGAAATTCCAAGTCTCAGTTTTTGAAGTTTTCTCAGAGTAAAATACCTCAGGCGGCTTCCCAGGTTCAAAGCCTCCATTTCATTACTTTACCTTGTATCGCCTGCCCCGCCTGTGTGACGTGGCTTTTTCCATCCCCTCTCCCTGTCCCGCCGCTGTCGCTTTGTCCTGCCTCCACTGCCTGGACCTCAGCACACGACGACTCCTGTCTGGGGCCTTTCTGGAGGCCCCTGTCACTGAGGGGTGGCGCGTTTCCGCTTTCTTGTTATGCCCCCCTTGTTGTTTGGATTCAGGGTGGGCCTAAAAGTGGGCACAATTGTGGGACTTGGAGGGGACTTCTTGAGTGGCTTTCAGCCAAGGGACAAATTATATTTTATTATGAATTTACTTGTATCATACAACAACCCTGAGAAAAACAGCCCAGCATTTCAACTTTATGGCTTCATGTAGTACCTGTTTTCCCCACAGGCCTTATTGATATTGCATGATAAAGACAAACACTGTCACTGCAGGGCTTTTGTACCTGAGGTTATGACCTACATTGTGAAATAATATTTTCAGGGGACCCTTCCCAGGTACTGTCTATAATGCACCCCCTTCTACATTCAGCACTTTTCCAGCATTTTATTCATAACACCTGTCTCTAACTGATACTAATTTTCCCCAACCTCATCCCTTTTACCTCATTACCCTTTCCCTTCTCTCTGAAACTCAGAAACCTCACTGTTTATTAGCAGGTGCTGTTTTTTTTTTTTTTTTGAAGATTTATTTATACAAGAACTGGGGTACAGTCAGACATGCAGGAGGGTGAGAGAATTCACCAGAGACACAGTGGGGAGCAGAGCAGGCAGATGGACCTAAGACACTGCTGAAGGGGCAGCAAGGAGATAGCAGAGGTCTGCAGTTCCATGTTGGTCAGCTCACTGGACAGGGATGGAACTCAGGCCTTAGTCATGATAGTTCTCCGTCTTAACCCCTAGGTCACCAGGAAGGCCTGGTTATTACCATTTTTAGTGATAATTTGGTTGTAAACCTGTGGAGTACTTTGCCTGACATTCCCTGTGCCTTCCAGATTCCTTTCTCATATTGATGTGTGTTGCAAATGTTTCAAAACTGTGCTTATTTTTTCACTGTTATAAAATATACATATTTGCCACTAAATTTTTTAAAGATTTATTTATTTATTTATTTATTTATTTATACAAGCACTAGGTACAGTCAGAAACACATGAGGGTGAGAGAATTCACCAGAGCCAGAGCAAAGAGCCGAACAGGCAGAGTGACGAAGTACACTGCTGAGGGGAGCAGCGGGTGGCAGGAGAGGTCTGTGCACCATGTGGGACCCTCGCCCAGTGGCCGTGGATCAAACCGGCGCTGCAGAGGCTGTGGGCAGCTTCGCAACCCAGCACTCAACCGCTGCGGCACTGGGGAGGCACCTTGCCACTAAATATTTTTAATCCAGGCATTTTATGGCATTAACTATGTTCAAATCATTGCACAAATATCCCACCATCCATGTCTAGATATTCCCTTCCCCCAGTTAAACACTGCTCCCCATTCCTCTTCACCTTCATGTTCAGGCAACTGCATTCTACTGCTGTCTCTGAATCTGACTGCTTTGGACCCCTGATAGAAATGGAATAATACCCTGTTAGTCCATTTGCATCTTACTTAACATAATGGCTTTAAGGTTCCTACAGTTGTAGCATGTATCAGAATTTTCATTTTTAAGCTGAATAATTGTCCATAGCATATATGTTTTTTTTTTTTCATTTACACCTCTATTGACACACGAGTTCTTTCTAGATTTTGACAGGTTGTGAGTAATGCTGATATGATTATGGACATGCAAATGTCAGTTTGAGTCACTATTGAATTCTTCAGAGTTTTCCCTGAAGTGGAATTGCTCTGTCATCCATTCATTTTATGCTTCCTTTTCAAAGGAATGGCCAGAATGTTTTCCCATGGCAGCTGTGCCATTTTATATTATGAAGCTAATAGAGCTTTTGTTTATTCACCATTCGATGGACAATATCAGTGTTTTCCCACTTGACAAATTTAAACCCTTCTACAGATGCCATCATGTAGTGAAAATAGTGTCACAGAATTTCAATCATATGTGGGTCACAGGCACCACGGCATCATTTGAAAAGTTGGGGACACAACTAAGTTTATAGAAAATGGTGATTTTTACAATGCAGCAACAAAGTGAGAGAATTTTTATTTATATTCACAAGAGGAAACTAAAAACTAGTAAAGTAACAAATTTGAAAGGATTAATTCAAGATGACTTGGAGATTGCTAATGGTGTAGGTGGGAAAAACCTTTCTCTCATACCAGCATTAACCTTTATACTGTAAGCATGCTTTTATATGGTTTGTTGTTTAAATTTAGCTGACATTTTCTTTTTTCTTTCTTTTTTTTTCTTTTTTTTTTTTTTAAGGGAATAACTGGGGAACTCTTTATTTATTTATTTATTTATTTATTTATTTATATAAGGACTGGGTACAGTCAGAAGCATGGGAGGGTGAGAAAATTCACCAGAGCCAGAGCGGGGAGCAGAAGAGACAGAAAGAGCAGCAGGCGGCAGGAGAGGTCTGCCTCGCCATGTGGGTTTCTCCCTGGCCGGCTGGGGATTGAACTCGTGCTGCAGAGGCTATAGATTCCTTCATAGTGTGGTGCTTAACCCTTGCACCACCAGGGAGTCCACCACAAAACGAGTTCAAAATGCAATGGTTTAATTAAAGCATTGGTGAGCACCTTCATTGATTTTTCCTCCCCTTGCCCTAGCAAAAAATAAAATAAAATAAACAAAAAAATCTCTGGCATATGAATTTGTTTCATTTGTAACTCTGCATTTTGAACTTCCTATCCTAAGAAAAACTAAAGCTACTTCTGGTTTCTCTATCTTAAATCTGTTCTATCATTATTTTAATGGTGGTATATTTCTCCTATAAAACTAAGGATCTACTAAGTTCAGTAAAATGAAAATTTGACTACTTAATGAGCTTTTGGTTTATATTTTGCTTCTTAATGTAGGAAATATAAACTTTGTTGTTCATCATTTCACCTAAAAAAAAAAAATGACGTGTTTATGTATGAATTATCCAGTAGAATGGCATAATAGCATAACAGCTCTTACAATGTCCTGAAGTGAAAAAATGTGAGCCTGAGTTGTTCATTAGCCAAAGTTATGTTGGACAAGGCCTGCGTGTGGACAAAAAGTTCGGGGAGTGACTGATGGAGTTTCTCTGGCCAGGTGCCTGACTTGGGTGCCCCAGATGACCAGGTGAGCTCTTGGAAGTCTCCTGCTTCTCTGCCCCTTCCCTGCTTTCAATTGTGGATGTGCCCCTGCTGGGGTGATGGATGGTCTGTTGCCCAATTGCTTGGGGCTCAGACTATGGAAAAAGATCTCCTCTGGGTCTTCAGGCATAAATAAAGATGAAATTCTGCCATAACAGGCTTACAATCTAAAAATTAAAAACTGTGCCTCCCCGGTGGCGCAGCGGTTGAGCGCTGGGTTGCAAAGCTGCCTGCAGCCTCTGCAGCACCAGTTCAATTGCCCGCCACCAGGTGAGGGTCCCACATGGTGCGCAGAGCTCTCCTGTTGCACTTGCTGCTCCCCTCAGCAGTGTATTTTGTCGGTCTGCCTGTTCTGTTCCCCGCTCTGGTTCTGGTGAATTCTCTCACCCTCCCGCGCTTCTGACTGTACCCAGTGCTTGTATAAATAAATAAATAAATAAATCTTTTAAAAAATATATAAATTAAAAGTAAAATTAAAAACTAGAATGTTGTAACTCGAAATGCAAATAAAGTGAAGTTGTCTTAAGAAATGTATTTAAAAGAGTTATGTTAAAGATCTTCAAAAATTTGGTGTCAAAACAAAATGGCTATCTTAAAAAATGTTGCAAAATAGGAAGACAAAAAACATATTGAAGTACTGAAGGTCTGAGAGAGGTATTTTGGAAAAATGTTTTGTGCTAGAATGCCTTGCTTTAGAAATATTTTGTTGTCAATAGTGTACTTTATGGGCCTCCCCGGTGGCGCAGCGGTTGAGCACTGGGTTGCGAAGCTGCCCGAAGCCTCTGCAGCGCCATTTCGATCTTCAGCTGCTCCCCAGGCACGGGAGGAGGGTCCCACCTGGTGCACAGACCTCTCCTGCCACCCGCTGCTCCCCTCAGCAGTGTATTTTGTCATTCTACCTGTTCTGCTCCCCGCCCTAGCTCTGGTGAATTCTCTCACCCTCCTGCGCTTCTGACTAAATAAATAAATAAATCTTAAAAAAAATAGTGTACTTATGTAAAACCAAATTTAATTTCTTTTTCATCTGCAGTCAAGACTCAAGGATTCTTAAACTGCTTTTACTGGTTCTTGATGACAAATTAAATACTGTTTAGGAAATCTAAAGTCTTGGTTCTCTTTTACACTCAAACTTGGTTAACTGGAAAATATGGTACTATCAGCATTGTTGAGCACTGTTTATATATATATATATATATATATATATATATATATATTTATAAAAGTTCTAGTTATCACTCTGGGTAATTTAATGTTGTTTTATAAAAATGTGTATATATTTATTAAGTCTGTGACAAATATTTTCTTGAAGTCAAATTTCAAAAGCAATAAAGTTTTTTGATCAGTAAAGTGATTGAATATGTCTTAGGACTCTCAATAAATTATTTTCCTTGTAGGAAAATGCTACAACATTGGACCAATCTAGAGATATTAAAACTTCATGGAGAAAACATTGTCATGGAGAGGAAAAGTTGTAACTTTCCAGCATATATAAAATTTGATTAAAGTGTTCTAAAGTATATGAGAGTTTTAAAAACCATGTATGTCCCAGTATATTATTGGATGATTTTTATTATTCTGAAATACATATGTGTGTGTGTCCCAAAACATCCTTGTGAGCAAACATCCTTGTCTTTTGGCTTAAACCATAATTTTAGGTATGGTCATTTTCAAGGTTTTGTTATTTCTAAGGGTAATTTGCTGAGCTTTGTCTTCAGAAAACTCACAAAAAGAGACTGACAATATAGATATGTTTTGGAACTGAGAAGACCTACCGAGCCTATAGAGAAATTGGATTTATGAAAATTACCAACAAAAGATCAAGACTTAATAGACAGGAAAAGTTCACTGAGGAGGATTTGTATAATTTTTAATGTCTTTTTAAAAATACTGGTTTTTAATGTTTTGTTTTTTATCTCCAGAGAACTTGTCGATACCAGGGCTATGATCTTAGCAGTGGCACTTTGCATCTTTTTATGAGCAAACTGGAACATTTGCTTTTATCTTTTCTCATCCTAAAAATGTGTAGGCCATATTTGTACTTCTCAGGACATTGTCTACCTTTGCACAACCTCAATAGACAATTTTATTTATTTCTCCTTAAACAAGAAAATTAAAAACATGTTTTGTTACAAGGCTTTGATTGAAATTCTTCTGGGAGTAAAATTGGAACTGAGCTGAGAAGAGCTAGCCAAGAAGAGCCTGTCACCTTGCTTACCAGAATCCAAAGACCTCCATGAAAGTTGAGGAAGCTGCCTCCATTGGCAGGACTGGAAAAACCCTGGAGAAAGCTCTGGGACCCTTGAGAAGAAATCTCAGGTGAAGTCTGGTAAGACTGTGACTTTGATGAAGCCTGCATGGGCTGGGTGTTAAAAGGCTCACGCTAAGGCCTGTGGAATTTTCCACAAAGACAACAACATTCTGCTTGGTTATTCTGTCCTGAGTTTATGCAAATATAGGTGAAATTGTTTAAAATTACATTTGGTTTACTATTTTACAGAATTGGGATGAGGGTAGAGAAAAATGATGTCTCAGTCACTATTTATATTAGTCTCTGGTCCTCTTCAGTGAGGGCTGTACCCTACATGCCATCCTCTTGAGGAAGGGAAAAAGCCATCCCTGTTACAGTGAGGACTATGATATGCTGTACACCTCATTACAGCCACACCTCATTACAGTACACTCATTACATTACCACCATGTCAGGAACTGTGGCACCAGCAAGTGCAGGCCTTCCTTGGTAAAACCCCCACCAGGACCCCACTCAGCAGAAAGCAGCCAGAAGATGCCACACCCCTTTCTCCCACAGAAGTGGAAGGGCAGACCAGAGGGTGGGGATCATGATGCAGTTACAAATGATTGGTCTCTCAGATAAGCATGAACCAGTTTGTCTTTCCTGTATTTCTTGCAATTCCCCCCTTGTTTGACAGGTTTGTCTTTAGATAACAAGTCCTCCTGCACTGCAAGGAAGAGGGAGTTAAACATCAGCTATTGAAGAAAAGCAAGCTGGCGCCCTCCTGTCTCCGTGCCAGCCCCTTCCCCTCTGCTTTGCAGACCCTCACTCATTTTCCCCCTTTTTCCCTTCCTAGAAACACCCCTGCCCTCTGCCCAGGAGCAGGACAGTGGTCTTTCAGACATGAGTCTGCTGCCCTCTCATTTGTTGACAAATTCAACCATTTTCCTCTTCCTCAAACTCTGTTTCCTTTTATTGGCTGAGGGAAAAAGAAATTGGCGTTCAGTGTCAAGACCAGACCCAGCTTGGAATGGAAACAAAACTGCCTGAGAGCAAATCATTGCAACACAGAGAAAATCCCTTGAATTTTTCAGATCCGGACCTTGCATGAACCCAAGATATTGCCAAGGATGCCCCTCATGAAGGTGCAAGCCATGACCAGTGCCTGCTGAAGGCTCTTTGGCCTTCGCACCCAGACAGACATGTGCGAATGGAAACCACAGGGGTTCTGGCGGCTGGCTTGCAAAACCCCGGGAGGCAGAGACCAAGAACCAGTCACAGTCCAAAACCCCAACAGCAGTCTGGGCCTCCCTGGTGCTGTAGGGGTTCAAGTCTCAGCGCTATCGAGCAAGAACTGGCCACGGTGGCCAGAGTTTGATGCCGGGCCAGGGAGCTGACCCACACTGTGGAGCAGACCACTCCTGTCCCCGCCAGGGCTGCCCTCGGCAGTGGATCTGACTGTTTCACTCCCCACCCTGTTTCTGGTGAATCCTCTCCTCCGTGCTATTCTGGCCTGCACCCCACTTCTTCTTTGCATCAATAAATTTAAAATATCATTAAAAACAAAGACTTTACATTTAACAGCATATTAGTGTATTTATGGATTTTTTTTACATATAAACATGTATTTTCCCTTCATTTAATTCAAAAATCATGTGCTATTGCTATTATTACTTGCATATCACAGATAGGGACACAAGAAAAACTAAAAAAAATTTCCCCAAGACTTTATAGTAAATAAGCAAGTAACCTAATTTAAATTTGAACTTTAGCTGGGATGTGGGATGACCACATTTTTCATCAGTAAGAACTGCTGGGCATTAAAAAAGAAATGATAGCAATGATCTCTTTTGATTTACAAAGAAGGATGGAATTCTATCATTTTAATTTATGATTAAATAAATGTTCCATATAATGATAATTAATGTACATAGAATACTCTGATTTACACATTTTCCATTTATCCTTAAAGACAAACCTTATCTTACAATCAGCCTAGAAGATATTTGCAGGCCCTGAATTAAATTTTTCACATGAAAATCTTAATGAAATTTTAGGTTTATTCTAGGGGAGTGCACGTATAGAGATATATGAATATAAACTGCTCAAATTACTAATCAATTTGTTCTTTGATCCCGAGCTGTGTAATGGGAATCTCCTAAGTACCACAAAATGGGGCCAAGAGACAAGTTCCCCCACCTGAAGCTGAAGTATGTGCTGGACTGTCCTCCAGGAATGTAAGGTGGGTCCATCCCCACATACGCACGGCCCATAACAGGAACATGTTAAAGGTGCTGTGATCTGGACCTCGTCCTGGAGTGGTTACCTGAGGGTTCTGAAAGGATAACTCAGAAAACCAGAGCAGTAGATATAATCTACGAGGCTTTCCATGAAAACCAGCATCTGCTCATCATCAGTACACTCTACCTATAGACCAGAGAGAGAGATTTGAGAAAGATGAAAAGTTAAATAGAAAGCAGGCCAGTAAATCCAGAAAAGAAAAAAAATTATCATATAAGGAAAAGATAGCCAAGGTCAACAATTTTCTGGAGCACAAGGACCACAGGGAAAGCTTTTGGTACGGGACCTGGCAAGAGCCGTGCATATCGTTGGAGTGTTATGCAAGAAATCCCAGGTCCAGACATGCAAATGAGCCCTCTTACTTTCCATTCAGTTTGTGAAATAAAAGTGTAAAGTAATCTACTTTGTACTCACAGAGTATTTCTGCTGGGAGAAAAAGATGAAAAGAATAGGTCAGGGGCTACCAGCAAACATTTCCAATTTTAAGGCCATTTCAGTGACTCATTCAGTGCTGCTACTATATAAGGCCAAATGTGGCATTTACTCTATGAAGCTAATTCATTTCATGCATGTTTGCTTGGGGCATTATTTCATTTCCCTGGAAGTTCCTATACGATTCACAGTATAGAATATTATTCATTGTACACAAAAATATAATGGGTCTTTATAATGTAGTAAATATAAAGGATATTTTAGTATATCATCACTGTGAATGTTACATTAATCTCAAAGTCTAAAATCTATTTACCTTAGTCACAGAAATTCAAGCATTTTCTACATGGATACAGAATATTAAGCTCAATTCTTTCCTCTGTTAGTAAGATGAGCTCTCTATACTGACCTCATTTTTGTGGATTTATTTCATACTATTGTTCCCAACAAGAGTTTGTATTTTGGGCTTTATATGTACCTAGTTGGCCAGAAACATGAGCAGGCTAAATATAAACAGACCAAAAAAAAAAAAAACTCTTATATTCAGAACAACTGAATAGCAACATTTCTCTATATTAAAGGCAAGAAGCTACCTATAAATCGTTTTTCAACTCCATAAAATAGTGATAGCCAGAAATTAACGAGGCAAAAGTAGCTTTCCCAGTTCCCCCAGAGCTCTGAGTGATCATGTGACTAGTTCTTCCCAATACAAAGTGAACGAATGTGACCTGTTACCTCTGGACATGTTAAGAAACTCATGTTGCTTTTCAATGACCTCTTAGTCCACACCCAAAGAATTGATGTTATACACTATGATATTCTCTAGATAGTTGATCTGTGAGCTGGAGGGAGATAGTATTCTTGCAAGACCACACAGGAAAAAAATGGTTCCATCACAATTGTTTCTAAGAAAGAATCATGTTATAAGAAAGAATGTTTTTATTCTGTTCAACTGTTGCATTTGGATTTAATTATCACCACAATCTTGTGTGTCTTCATTAATCTTTACGATGTATATACTTTCTGCTATTGCTTACAAATCTTTAATATTTCCAGAGATCTCAGTCAGTGTACCTCCCTAGGAAATTCTGTAACTTCACTTATTTTCAATTGAGTGCACATACTTTGTGGTTATTTCGATGTGTAATAGACTTTAATGGGGACGAGGGCAGATAGTCATATATAGTGGAACAAAATGAAATTGTTACTGGAATGATAACCATGACATTAACAATGTGTGTAGATAAGTAGTGATTTATTTTTTAAAAGATTTATTTATTTATTTATTTATTTATTTATTTATTTATTTATTTATTTATACAAGCACTGGGTACAGTCAGAAGCGCGGGAGGGTGAGAGAATTCACCAGAGCCAGGGTGGGGAACAGAGCAGGCAGAAGGACCGAAGTACACTGCTGAGGGGGGCAGCGGGTGGCAGGAGAGGTCTGCCTACCATGTGAGACCCTCGCCCAGTGGCCTGGGATCGAACCAGCGTTGCAAAGGCTGCAGGCAGCTTCACAACTCAGCGCTCAACCGCTGCGCCACCGGGGAGGCCCAATAAGTGTGATTTTACCACTTCTTAAAAGTAGAACTACATCCCCTTAAATTTAGCCAATATTATTTGCTGTGTCCATGAACATTCACTGACAGGTTTGATGAGACCGCACTTCATGCTTTCCTTGTTCAGACAGCGGACATTGTTTCATGGAAAACGTGTTTTAGATGAAAATGAACAGGTAGGAAATAAAACTATAATGCAAATCTAGACCCAAAGTTGGATAGCTGACAGCTGCATGACTGCAGGAAAAAAATAGTCAGTATTTTCTGTGATAGATTGAAATGGGATTGAAGTACAGCTGGATTTTGTCTGATGCTCCATAACAGTACACATCTCTCTCAGACTTAAAGGAAATATCTGGATGAGTTTGATGACTTAAGACTATTCAGTAATCACAAATTCTATCACTTTTCTTTGTATATAAATATTGTTAATTTTCTTCTATCTAATGTGGCATTTCAGAAATAAGAATGCCTTGCTAAATACTGTAATAGATTCAGATTTGCTCAATGATACCTATGTGATGACTTCTCTAAGACCTTACCAAAAGGATGTACACAATTCATGATGTTTTTACTAGACTCAGAAAGATATAACCCCATGAACTCAAGAACTGTGATATCTGAATGATACTACACTCAGATTCTTTTAGAAATGTCCTAACTATGTTTATATATGAGATTGTTTAGTATGCTTTAAAAGTTATTCAGAAGAAAACAGACTCTCTCTCTATATATATATAATATACCTTTTTTTAAAGATTTATTTATTCATACAAGGGGTACAGGCCAGAGGCACGGGAGGGTGAGAGGATTCACCAGAGCCAGAGCGGGGAACAGAACAGGCAGACTGACGAAGTACACTGCTGAGAGGAGCAGCGGGTGGCAGGAGAGGTCTGCGCACCATGTGGGACTCTTGCCCTCCGGCCGGGATCTAACTGGCACTGCAGAGGTTGCAGACAGCTTCACAGAGCAGCGCTCAACTACCTGCGCCACCAGGGGAGGCTCTATATAATGTACTTTTCATTAAACTATTAACTGTTCTTCCATCAACACTCAGTTCATCTCATTTATTAAATAAATTACATTCCCAAATATTTTCTTTTATTTTATGCCTGTCAGGCAGAATTTCATGTTCATTTTTATTATATTCCTATGCATAAGATGAAAGTTACTGCCAGAATGCAGAGGTAATTCATATGCGGAAAGAGGTTTTTTGGTGGGTAGGGCAAGGGGTGAGACATTCTCAGTTATTTAAAAAACACAAGAAACTCTCAGTGTCATCCTGTAAATGCTGTGAAAGTTAACAAGGATTATGTCGCTATCCATTACTCTAAGGACAAATAATGAAATTTAGTCTGGCCCACAGACCCTGGAACATCTGTACTCCATCCTCCTTCCTTTAAATAAATATAAAGATATACCCAGCTCATGGGTTGGAAGAATCAATGTTGTCAAATGGCCATCCAACCCAAAGCAATTTAGAGATTCAGTGCAATCCCAACAAAAATCCCAATGGCATTCTTCAAAGAAATAGAATAAAGATTACTGTGCCTCCCCTGGTGGCGCAGCAGTTGAGTGCTGGGTTACGAGGCTGCCCGCAGCCTTTGCAGCACCGGTTTGATCCCCGGTCACCAGCGAGGGTCCCACAAAAAAAAAAGAAAAAAAAAGAAATAGAATAAAGATTACTGAAGTTCATAAGAAATCACAAAAGACCCCAAATAGCCAAAGCTTTCCTGATACCAAAGGGGGGAAATGAAGGTATCACACTCCTGATTTCCACTATACTATAAAGCCAGAGTAGTTAAAACAGCATGGCAATGGAACAAAAACAGACACACAGACTAATGGAATAGAATGGAGAGCCCAGATGAAAAACCACCTTTATAGACAATTAATATACGAGACAGGGGGCCTCCCCGGTGGCACAGCAGTTGAGCGCTGGGCTGCGAAGCTGCCTTCAGCCTCTGCAGTGCCGGTTCAATCCCCGGCCACAGGCGAGGGTCCCACATGGCGCGCAGACCTCTCCTGCCGCCCGCTGCTCCCCTCAGCAGTGTACCTCGGTCCTTCTGCCTGCTCTGCTCCCCGCTCTGGCTCTGGTGAATCCTCTCACCCTCCCGTGCCTCTGGTCTGTACCCCTGTTCTTGTATAAATAAATAAATCTTTAAAAAGAAAAAAAGGAGAACGTGCTGGAGACGTGGAGAAAAGGCCGCCCTCACACTGTTGGTGGGCAAGGAAATGAGTCCAGACACTATGGAAAGACGTGTGGACACCCCTCAAGAGACTGAAAATGGGTCACCCACATGGCCGAGCAATTCTGCTCCGCGGGATCTACCCAAAGAGCACAAATGAGGCGCCTCTCTGGGCGGTGGGGGGGGAGCCCACACCTGACTGAGCAGAGCTGAGAAGCACCAGGTGCCGCCTCAGGTGCTGCAGACCCCGCCCACCCTGAGAAGCACCAGGTGTAGCCCAGGAGCTGCAGACCCCGCCCAACCCAGGGGCAACACCTGCAGGAACCGAAATTGAGAAGCAGGAGCGTAGGTAGGGGGCGCCAGATGCCCCCAAGGCCGAGACCTCTGACAGAGATGCCCTGGACCCTCTACCCCCGAGGGCCTCTCCCCCCTGCACACCTTCCCCCCTGGGCCCTCTCCACCCTGGCCCCTCTCCCCCCCTGGACCCTCTGCCCCCTGGACCCTCTACCCACGGGACCTTCTCCCCCTGCACCCTCTCCCCCCTGGACCCTCTCCCCTGGACCCTCCAACCCCCTGGACCCTCTCCCTCCTGGACCCTCTCCCCCTGGACCCTCTACCTCCAGGACCCTCTCCACCCCTGGACCCTCTCCCCCCTGGACCCTCTCCCCCCTGGACCCTCTGCCCCCCTGACCCTCTGCCCCCTGACCCTCTGCCCCCTGGAACCTCTACCCCCCTGGCCCCTCCAACCCCCTGGCCCTCTACCCCCTGGAACCTCTAACCCCTGGACCCTCTAACCCCTGGACCCTCTCCCCCCGGGACCCTCCCCCCACCCCGGGACCCTCCACATCCCCCGCCTTGTTTGCAGCGGCCATGCTCACTGACTCCCCTCTCCTCCTTGCTCTCCGCCGAGCCTTTATGTTCACCTCCCGGAGGCCCCGGGGTGCCGTGTGCGCAGGCCCACCCCTCCCCAGCGGTGCACCCCTCTCCTAGGCCCACCCCTCCCCTGGGGCCCAACCCTCCCGCACGGGCCCTCCCCCACAAGAGGTCTACCCTCCCCAGGGGCCCACCCCCAGCAGCCGAGCTCGCTCGCTCTCCAAAGGCCCCCTGTTTTCCAGCTGCAGGTTTGCCCCTAGGCGTTGGGCGCTACCCCGCAAGGAGCCGTCTCCCCTACCCGCCCCCTCCCACCCCACCACTTGCCGTCTCCGGACCGTCCCCCCACCGGCTTCTCTGGCCACGGGACCCTGCGGCCATGACCCGCACAGCTGAGCGGGGCCCCGAGCCCTGCAGCACCACAGACACGGCGGAGACCCGCTCCTTCCAGACCGGGCACCCCGAGGGCGGAGAGAGGCGCCGGCGTGCAGGCCCCCCACGGTCGCTACCGACGGCCCCCCACAGCCCCGCTCCCCTCAGGGGCGTCGGCTCCGGCCTCTCCCCGCCGCGGGCTCAGCGCCCCCCCACCCCCACCCCACCCCCACCCTCGCTGCGCGCGCTCGGAGGTCTAAGACCTCAGCTCTCCTGGGGTGACCGCCCCGCCCCAGGGGTGCTCACCGCCGTCCCCGCCGCCGCTTCAGGTCTCGTCCCCGCTGCCGGGGCCCTGCGCCAGGCCCTGAGACCAGCTCCCGCGGCCGCTCCGGGCGCCCCCGCAGGCCCCGTCCCCGCCCGCCCCAGGCTCCTCCGCCCTCGCCCACCGCTCCCGCCCGCGGGCCTCCCCCACCGGGGCCGCGAGGGGCGCAGCTGCTCCGGGAGCCCCGCGGCTCGTCCCCGCGGGCAGGGCTCCGTGCTCGGCGCCCGCCTGGGCTGGTCCGAGCGGCTCTTTGAGACTCTCCCGCCTGCTGCGGAGAACCCCCGCCCCCAGCACGCTTCGGGTACCCCGACTCTCCTCTCGGGGGCACAGAGGGGCCCCTAGCGCCCCCTGCCCCAGCGCCACGAGAAGGCGCCCCCCGCCCCCAGCCGCTGGCGTGGCCGTGAGCCCCGCCCTCCGTGGGCTGCCCCCGTGCGCCGGGGTTCCCAGGGGGGCGTCGGGTTCCTGCTCCCCGCTGCGTCTGCGGCTCGGGGTCCCGGGCGGGTCCCAGCCGGCAGCTCGCCCTCCCTCCAGGTCTCCTCGGGCCGCTCCCGGGCCGCGTCCGCCTTCTGGGGGCCGCGGCGCCTCCAGGGTCGTTTCCCACCCCCGCCCGCCCGGGTAGAGCTTGGGGGACGCTCACCCTAGACCTGCTCTGAATCGGGCCAAGTCCGTCCGCTGCCCCCCCCCCAGGCGCATCGTCCCCCGCAGCTCCGAGTCGGGGTGCGGGTCTGAGCGGCTCTTCCAAGGGCGTCGCGGGCGTCCCGGGTTTGGGGCCGCGCTCCGGGGCCGGGCACGCGGGAGGGGGGTCCTGGGGCTCCGGGGAGGGGTCCGGGGCCCCGGGCACGCGGGCGGAGGGTCCTGGGGCCGCGGGGTCTCCGGGTGCCCCGGCACGCTGCACCCGACTCTGCGCGCTCCCCGGCGCCCCCGCGGGGTCCGCTCCTCTTCCGCCGCCGCCCCCGCCCCGGCCGCGGAGGCGCCCCCTACATGCTCCGCCCGCGCCCAGGGGTCCCCGGCGCCCGCCCCGCGCCCCGCGCCCGGGCCCAGGTGGAGGCCGCAGAGCCCCGGCGCGGGCAGAGCGGCGGCCTGTACCCCCACACCCCGCTCGGCCCTGAGCCCCCCGCGCTGTCCGGGATCTGCTCGGCCTCGCCCGCGAACATCGCGGCGTCTGGTCAGTCTTGGGAGAGGCTGAAGAGCCGCCGCCGCGCGGGTGCTGCCAGCGGGGACTCCCGGCAGCTCGGGGGCGCCCCATGTCACTCTCAGGCGCCTCCACGCAGTTACCCCACCTGCAGCTCGGGGGCGCCCTACCTCACTCTCGGGGCGCCTCCCCGAAGTTACCCCACCTGCAGCTCGGGGCGCCCCACCTCACTCTCGGGGCGCCTCCCCGAAGTTACCCCACCTGCAGCTCGGGGCGCCCCACCTCACTCTCGGGGCGCCTCCCCACAGTCACCCCACCTGCGGCGCTGCGCGTTTCCACCACGGTGCTCCACATGCGTTTAACCAAAATATTCCGGGACTCGGCGCATCGCCCCCAAAGTGAATCACCCCGCTCCCACGTGGAATCCAGGCCCGGCCCATTGCACCCCCACGCCCGCCCGGGACAGCCACCTCCCCCGCTGACGACGCTGCTCTGCGGCTGCGCCCCCGCCCCTGCTCTCACGCCGCGACGGCTCAGCGCGCCCCTGCACTGGCGCTGCTTCAAGAGTCATTGACTGCGTGTCCACGCGCGGGTGTAGACCAGAGGGGGTGCACCAGGGGAGTGGGCAGCCGAACGGGGACCTGCTGAATCCCTGGTTCGGGAGCAGCGGGGGCAGGGGGCGCTGCGCGCTCCCGGCCGCGGGTCCAGCTCCGGGCGGCGCGGCCGCGGCTGGACGGCGCCTCCTTGCCTCCCGACCACACCCCGTCCCCGTCGCAGGGGCGCGCTCCGCCCGACGCGCCGTCGCCTCCGGTGACCGTCGGGGACGCCTCCCCAGCCCTGGGCTCCTGGGAGTGGCGTCGCCGCGGCGGCCCCGTTTCCGAGTGTGGGGGAGGGGAGCGCGGCTGGACGGGGCCGGAGGGCGGCGACCGTGAGACCCGTCCTGCTGGGGCGGGGCGGGCGTGCACCCCAGGGGGGCGGGGCAGGGTGCGCGGACGCAGGGGGCGCCGCTCAGCGGGAGACGGGGGGCGCAGCGTCCCTCACTGCGGGGAGGGGCCGCTGCGAGAAACGGGGAAAGACCCCCTGTGAACCGCGCTAAAGCTAAGTGGGGGGCTGCGGGGAGTGGGGGACAGGCGGTCTGCCAGCTGTGCCCACGGCACCCCGGGGCCAGTCTGTGTCCCGGCCCGTCCTCCCCACAGCTGGTCGCCCCTGACACCCCCTTCGGCCGCCGCCCCGTCCTCTGACCCCAGCCCCTCGCTGGCCTCTCGGAGCCCCTTCTTCTCTCCAGGAACTGGACTTGTCCCCCGCCAAGTCAGCGAGCATATCTGTCTTGGTCATTCTCACTCGCCGTCCCACAAAGTGGGGACACCCCGTCACCCCCAAATCCGCCCGACCCCGTGGGCTCCGCCGTCCAGCGCCCGAGAAGGACACCCGCGGTGCCGCGGCCTCGGCGGAAAGGGCCTTCACGCAGTCGGGGCGCGGCGGGGCGGGGCGGCCCCGGCTCCCGTCCCCCCCCGCGGAAGGCGCAGCGGGCGGGCTGTCCCGAGGCGGGCCAGGGGGCCCGGCACCGCCCAGGCCAGAAAGGTCCCGGAGAGCCCGGCCCGCCCCGCCCGGGACCCCGCCCCCGGCCACGCCCCGTGACCCAAGCCCCGCCCCGCACGCCAACAGGCCCCGCCCCGCCTAGCCCCAGGACACCCCGCCCCACCCTAGCCCGGCCCCAACTCCGCCCCGCCCCGGGACCCAGGCGACCCGGCCCCGCCCCGCCCCCCCGCCCCGCCCCGGCCCTCACGCGCTGTCCCAGGCGCTGACCCCGGGGGCGGGTCCCGGCGCGCCGCCCGCAGCGCGGCTGGGAATGCGGCCCCTTCTCCTGTCGGGGGGCGGGGTCCCGGGGAAGCCCGCGGCCTGGGTTGGGACTCACCGAGCAGCGTGGCCGCGGCCGGGCCCGCGGGGGCTTCTCGGCGCGGGCGGCGGAGTCCGCCGACGGGTCCCGCGAGGCCCCGGGGGTGCGGCCGGGGGCGGCGGGAGGGCGCCCCGGGACCCCTCGCGCGGTCGGCGCGGGGACAGCGAGGAGGGGGGTGTCCGGGCTCCCTCGAGCGTCTCCCCGCACGACCTCTGCACTGCCCCCGCGTCCCGGCCGCGCCCGCGAGGCGCAGGGCCGAGGACTGGGTCGGGCGGCCGCGCCACACGCCCCGGCGTCGGCGCCGCCCGCGCAGGAAGCCCCGGGCCGGGTGGCCTCACGCGGGGCCCGGGGCTGGACGGGGGCGCGGCGGGCGGGCACGCGCGGGGGGGGCGTCTGCGGGGACCCGGGAGGGGCTGGCGCGGGGCTCCCGGGCCCCTGGCGTGCGCGGCGGGAGGCCCGTGCTCTTCCGGACCACCCCGGCCGCTGAGCGGCGGCGGAGCCCGAGGGTCGCCCCTCGAGGAGGCCGGGCTCGCCTGGATGGCGGCGCCCGCTGCGGCCGTTCCCGGGGGAGGCCGCTCACCCCCCACCCCCCTCCCCGGTGTGGCCCGGCCGGGCCCCTCCGACGTGGCCTTCGCGACCCACTCGCGGCGCGGCGCGCGGCAGGGACGGAGGGGGAGCGCGGCGCTGGGGGGGCGCTGGGGGGGCGCTGCGCAGGCGGCGGGCGGCAGGGGGAGGAAGGACGGGGAGGGGGCGCCCGGCGACCAGGGGGCCCCGACCCGGCTTCCTCCTGCCTCGCGTTCGTGCTCACCTGGCAGCGCGGGCTCCCGGGCCCTGCCCGTCCCTCCCGCGGACACACGTGGCAGGTGCATTCAAAGACTTGGTGGCCCTGAGTTTTCTCTGCAAAGTAACGAACACGCAAGCGTATCGCGCTCCATGCAGGCGTCAATGAAATGAACCTTCTCTGGGGTCCTCCTGGCAATTTGAAGGGATCTGGTATTGAATAGACTTTCTGCGCAGGGACTTCCCTCAGCAAAGTCAACACGTGATCATCCCTCAAACAACTGTCTTTCACCGTTAAATTTTTTCTCTAACCTGTGTGTTCACATAACAATCACCTAGAGCAAAAAGCACCTTCCCCTTGACAAATGTATCAAATATCTTAAAGTTACAGTGAAATGTAAAAATTCACTATGTCTGCTCCATTTACCTTTCAATGAGTATCAACATTTGTTTTCCCATTGCTCTTTCTTACTTTGAGAGATACAAATATTTCTCTGTAGAACTTTTTTTTTTTTTTTTAAAGATTTATTTATTTATTTATTTATACAAGCACTCGGTACAGTCAGAAGTGCGGGAGGGTGAGAGAATTCACCAGAGACAGAGCAGGGAGCAGAAAAGACAGACTGACGAAGTACACTGCTGAGGGGAGCAGCTGGAGGCAGGAGAGGTCTGCGCGCCATGTGGGACCCTCGCCGGCGGCGGGGATCGAACCAGTGCTGCAGAGGCTGCGGGCAGCTTCGCAGCCCAGCACTCAACCGCTGCGCCACCAGGGAGACACTTTTTTTTTTTTTTTAAGATTTATTTATTTTTATATACAGGTCAGAGGCGCCAGACGGTCAGAGGAGTCACCCCACACAAAGCAGGAAGCAGAACAGGCACTGCTACGTGTAAGGTGGTATCTCAGTGTGGTTTTGGTTTGCATTTCCCTGATGATAAGGAATGTTGAACATTTTTTCATATGCCTGTTGGCCGTTTGCATTTCCTCTTTGGAGAAATGTCTTTTGAGTTCTTCTGCCAGTTTCTTGACTGGATTGTTTATTTTGTTTTTGTTGAATGATGTAGTTCTTTGTATATCTTTGTGATCAGTCCCTTATCATTTGACTGGGGTTCAAAAATTTTTTCCCAATCAGTGGGGTGTCTCCCTGTTTTGGTTAATGTCTCTTTTGTTGTACAGAAGCTTTTCAGTTTGATGTAATCCCAGATGTATATCTTTTCCTTGACTTTCTTTGCTTTGGGTGATGAGTCTTTAAAGATGTTATTGCAATGTATGTCTTGTAGTGTTTTACCTATATTTTCTTCTATGTATTTTATGGTTTCAGGGATTTGTCCAACTCTTCTAGGTTATTGAATTTGTTTGCATATAAATGTTCATAGTAATCTCTGATTATTCTGATTATTATTATTATTCTTTTGATTTCTACTGAGTCTGTTGTGATTTCTTCTCTCTCATTTGTAATCCTATTTATATGTGTTTTTTCGTGTTTTTTTTTTCTTTGTGAACCTGGCTAGAGGTTTGTCTATTTTGTTTATTTTTTCAAAGAACCAACTTTTGGTTTCATTGATCTTTTGGGTTTTTTTTTAATTTCCATTATGTTTATTTCTGCTTTGATTTTTTATTGTTTCCTTTCTTCTACTGGCTTTAGGGCTTTTTGTTGTTCTCTTTCTAGCTCTTTGAGATGTGAGATTAGGTTGTTTCTTTGAGTTCTTTCTTGTTTGTTGATGTGAGCCTGTATTGCTATATATTTTCCTCTTATTACTGCTTGTGCTGCATCCCATACATTATGGAAAGCGGTGTCCTCCTTGTCATTCAACTCAAAGTATTTTATAATTTCTTCTTTGATCCCCTCATTAGTCCAGTGGTCTTCCAGTAGTGTGGATTTCAATCTCCATGAAATGGGAGGGTTCCTTGTTTTCTTTTCATGATTTATTTCTAGCTTGATGCCTTTATGATCGGAGAAGACAGTCGGGATGATTTTGATCTGCATGTATCTGTTGATGTTTGTCTTGTGGCCCAATATGCGGTCGATTCTGGAGAATGATCCATGAGCACTTGAGAAAAATGTGTACTTGGATTTTTTTGGGTTAAGTCCATAAGTTCTATGTCTTTATTTAAGGCTCTAGTGTCTTTGTTTATTTTTTGTCTCGTTGATCTGTCCATTGTTGAGAGTGGGGTGTTGAAGTCTCCCGCTATATATGTATTTTCTTTAATGTCTCTTTTCAGAGCTGATAATAACTGTTTCATATATTTCATATATTTCATATATTTCAAATGAAGGTGCCCCTTCATTTGGTGAGAATATGTTGATTGTGTTATATCTTCCCAATGTATTGTCCCCTTGATCATAATGTATTGTCCATCCATGTCTCTTTTTACCTTTGAAGTCTTTTTAATTTGAAGTCTTTTTCATCTGATATAACTATAGCTGTTTCTGCCTTCTTTTTTTGGTCCATTTGCTTGTAGGATTATTTTCCAACCTTTTACTTTCAGTCTGTGTTTATCTTTTGTAGTTAAATATGTATCCTGGAGACAGCAGAAGGGTTGAATTTTGTTTTTTAATCCAGCCAATCTGTGTCTTTTTATTGGTGAGTTTAATCCATTTACATTTAGAGTTAATATTGATATGTTGGCATCTGTATTTGCCATTTTGTTTGTCTTTTTTGTGATTTTATTCCTTGCTTTATTCTGTTCTTGTTCATTCCTCTGTTGGTTTTGGCTTTAGGACTTCTTGTAGAAGAAAATTCCTGCAACTCTAAAAGTAAAATGCATTGAAAAGACTTACTGTGGTATCCTCAGCAACCTAACACACATACGCATGTATCAGACTACTGACTTTTGCCATTACTTTCAATTTTGTAACTCTATTTGATTTTCACATGACTTTCCCTAGTGCATTTGTTTGAAAAGAACATTTCTATAAAGAAATTTATGAAAGTAGAGAGTGCATTGGACTTAGTGTTCAGTGAATTTCCTCAACAAACATACATATTGAGATACCAACCCTCTATCTTTTACTATTACCCTTTTCTGTAACTTCAGTTTGGTGCTCATATATTCTTTATCTAGTTTATAGTATAAAATGAATCTTTTCATACAGAAAATTACTAAGACTCTTACTGTAGAAAGTGGATTGTAAAGGGTTACAGTGTTGTAAATTTTTTCACCAAAGGAACTTATATATTCAAATATCAAACTATAGTCTTTTTCCATTGCCTTTCTATAACTGCATTCAATTTTCACTAAGGTAAAAGTGAGTGGAATATTTCTATACAGACTCTCCTTATAACACTGAAAGTGGAAAGTGCATTTCAAAAACTTACTGTGAAGTGACTTTTATCTTTACATTAATGTATATATTCAATGTATACATTCATGTTGTTTTTGGCCTATTTATTTGAGCAAAATGAAATATCCCCTATAGTAACTCTTAAAGTGTACAATGGAGTGTAAGGATTTATTGTGTAGTACATTTTCTCAACAAATGAACATCTATTGAGATACCAAACTACTCTCTTCCCCCAATACATTTCAATCAGTACCATCTTTTTTTTCACATTGTTCTTTGGCAACTGTATTTGGTTTTTTTAAATATTTTATTTTATATAATTCTTACATCTTTTTTCATCTTTGCACAATGTATGCATTTTCATTTTGGTTATATTCCCCATTCAATTGCACCCCCCCTTATTTTGACTCTAGTCCTTCCTTTTCCCGCCCCTCCCCCACCCCAGTGTGTCTCTGGTTTATAGTTGCTTGTTGATTTTGATTTTTACTTTGTATTGATTAGTCTTTTTCCTGGTCCCTTATTTAAGTTTTCTAAATTCCTGCTATGAGTGAGACCATCCGGTATTTTTCTTTTTCTTTCCGGCTTATTTCGCTGAGCATGGTCCCTTCCAACTCCATCCATGTTGCTACAAACTGCATGTGTTTATCGTTTTTGATTGCTGAGTAATATTCCATGGTGTATATGTACCACATCTTCTTGATCCAGTCATCTATTTTTGGGCATTTGGGTTGTTTCCATAGCTTAGCTATTGTAAATAGTGCTGCTATAAACATAGGGGTGCAGGTGCCCTTTGGAATTACTGTTTCTGTGTCATTTGGGTAAATACCTAGGAGTGGAATTGCTGGATCATATGGAAGCTCTATGTTTAGTAGGTCAAGAAATCTCCACACAGCTCTCCATAGTGGTTGGACCAGTTTTCACTCCCACCAGCAGTGCAGTAGAGTTCCTTTTTCTCCACATCCTCGCCAACATTTGTTGTTGCTAGTTTTTTTAATATGTTCCGTTCTCACTGGTGTGAGATAGTTTTGATTTGCATTTCCCTGATTACAAGTGATGTTGAACATTTTTTTCATATGCCTGTTGGCCATTTTGCAACAGTGTTTGAGATATATGAGCATATTTCTGTGGAATCTTCTTCTAACTCTGAATGTAAACAGCGCAGTAAAAAGACTTGGTGAGCACTGGCTTTCCTCAGCAAACTAACACACATATTTAGATATCTACAATGGTGTTTTACCATTATTCTTTTACAGTTTGGTTTAACATTGCTTTCCCGAGTGCATTTGTGGGAAATGAACCTTTCCCTATAGGAACTCTTCAAGTACTCTTAAAGTAGAAAATAGATTGTAGAGACTTACAATAATGTGACTTTTCTCAACAAAGTAATAACACATAGATATCAAACTACTTTCTTTTACCATTACCTTTCAATCTGTCACAACATTGGATTTTACAGTTGCTCTTTGCTACTGTTTTTCACCCATATGCAACTTTCTCTATGAATCTTCTTAAAAATCTGGTGTATTGCAAAGACTTACTGTGTGATTACTTTGATCAGTACATTTACATAAATTTCAGTTTCAAACCTCTCTTTCTTTCACCTTTACCCTCTGTGTTTAACTTCAGTTCACATTGCTTTATGCCTAGTGTATTCGAGATAAATGAACCATTCTCTATAGAAACTTACTAGTACTCTTAAAGTAGAAAGTAGATTTTAAAGGCTTGTAGTACTATGACTTTTCTCACCAAAGTAACATACATATTCAGATAGCTAACTACTGTATTTTATCATTATCTTTCATTTTGTAACAACATTGGTATTCACTTGCTTTTCCAAAGTACATTTGAATGAAATGAACATCTCCTCATGAAAGTAGTATACATAATTCGGTTACTAATTCAGATACTAAACTGTCTTTTACCATTATCTTTCAATGTAATGTTACCTTTTACCATTTTTAATGAGTATTACAACAAAATAAATGTATTCTTTTTAAATCTTATTACAAATCTGAAAGTAGAAAGTGCATTAAATAGACTTACTTGCAGTGATGTTTCTCAGCAAACTAACACATACTCAGATATCAACCATCTGTCTTTTTTAACTTTTTTTAAATTTTTTTTGTGAAATAATTTTTTTAATTTATTTTGTGAAAGAACTGGGGTATAGGCCAGAATTGCAGGGGTAGGGAGAGGTGTGAGAGGATTCACCAGAGACAGAGTGGAGAGCAAAGCAGATGGATCTACTGAAATACTCTGTTGAGGGAAGAAGTTGGCAGGTGAGACAAGAGAGGTCTGCTGCTCCATATGTGGGCACTTTAACTCTGATGTAATGACTCATTTTGAAATCTTTAGTGAAGTTGTAATGCAAAATGCATGTTTCCATAATGAATAGTGACGCAGTACACTGGATATTGTAGTGCAATTCTGCGTAAGGTCCTTTCCCTACAGCATTATTCAGCACTAACTTTTAACATTCTCTTTCTTTAAACATTCCAGTGATATGTAATACCAGTCAAGAAAGCATGTGCTGTAATTCCATGTACCCTGTCATCATAACCAACAAGGTATCAAGTCTGAGATATTTAATAAGATAGTACAGTATAATTAGTCATTCTTTTGTTAGCAACACAATTCTTCTGTTTCGTGTCACATCATTTGAGTCTTATGGCTTTGATACCAAATGCTAGTCTGTTTGCCATGGTCAGTAAAAGGAAACAGAGTTTGAGGAAAGGGAAAGTGGTTTAATTTGTCAGCAAATGAGGAGGACAGCAGACTCATGTCTAAAAGACCACTATCCTGCTCTTTGGCAGAGTGCAGGGTTTTATACAAAATGAAAAAAAGGGAGTTGGGCAAGGATCCAGCTACAGAGTTCAATAAAGGTTTTGTGAGTCTTACTGTTTAAAAACAACCCAAATATCAACTAGTTCCATATTTTTTCACACATTTGAAGCAGACCTTTTATTGCTAAAGCAAAAACCCTATATTTTTGCTATAATCCCTAGTATACAAGAAAATTTTATATTAGTAACTAGTGTATATTTTCTAAATAGAAATTATATTACCTTGGAACAAATTCAATTTTATGGTAATATAGTCATGATTCTTGTGAGTGAAAATTATATCATTATTTCTCATTTTGTGTTTAATTTCAATACTTGACATTAGAATAGATTCTTAAACTTGTTTGTATTTCTTTATATGTAAATTATTTTTAACAAAAATTTTGAGCATGTATTACCTATAGGTTCCTCTGTAGGCATCAATTATATTTGAGTAACATTATTTTACAACACCTATAATGAAATATTTTCTCGTTATTTGGGGGAAATTATCATAAGTATAATTTTGTATTTTTCCTTAATTGCCTTGATATTGAACTTAATAAAATAATAGCATCCTTTTGTAATTCACTTTTTAAAGATTTATTTATTTATGCAGACAAGAACTGGATATTGATTTTGCAAGTTGTAATTGAAAAGCAAATAAAAATATGTAATTTGAAACTTCAAAAATATTTAAAATTGTCAGAAAAAATATATGGATCTATGAATTAAAGATACCTCTGTCTATATTTATTATTTCTTTTATCTGTTCTTCTTTATCCCAAAAGCACGAGTCTCCTATTTCATTTTTGCTACTTTGTATATTTTTCTTGACTATTATCTAACTTCAGGTCTTTAAATCTATGTATGAATAAACCCTATGCTTATAAGTGCAGTTATAGCTCATCCTTAAAATGACCATTTTGCAGAAATCTAATCAAAGTCTTTGTTCATATCTTGACTTCTGTAAATAGTGTTGCTGTAAACATAGGATGGCAGAATTTTCTTTCCAATTAGTGTTTTTGTGTTCTCTGGATAAGTGCCAAGGCGTGGAATTGTTGAGTCTATGACAGATGAGTTGATCAAGAAGATGTGGTATATATACATAAATGAATACTACTCAGTAATTACAAAAGATAAAGTCATGCCATTTGCCACAAATTGAATGGAGCTGGAAGAGATTATTCTAAGTGAAGTGAGTCAGAAGGAGAAACATAAATACTGAATGCTTTCACTTGTATGTGGAACATAGAGAACCCAAAAGGATCAAAAACAGCTGTTAGACTGACCCTTGAAGGCAGACCATAGATCTGAGACACTCAGAATGGGGAGGATAAAGAAAAAGGGGAGAGTAGAAAATAGGAAGGAGGAAAGTGCAGTGGGTGATGGTAGGGGGTTGTGGGCATTTGGTGGTAAGAAAACTACAGGGTGACCACAACATATTGTGAAAAAAAATAAGGATTTTTTTTAATTAAGAAAGTAATTAAAACAAAATCAAAGTCTTCATTCAGAGACTTGAACTCACAAGGTCCACTGTCCTTTTTTAAGAGTAAAAGTAAGAAGGAAAATAGTGTAAACATGAAGCATGCATTTTGGTCGTCCATGGTCAGGAAACAAGTTCCATTTTTATGGAGTAGAAAAAGTTAAGGATCAGGGATACCTATTTAATGTATATGTGTATATGCAAAAACATCCCTTAGGGTTTCTGCATTTGGTGAGACATAGTGCTTGAGGGACTCTTGGGCTATAGCCTGTACAGCCAAAGTGCCAGCGACAATTGGATAATTGGAAATCACCTATGGAGATCCTGTAACTTTGCACTTTTTAAGTAGGACACAATGTGACAGTGGTGCTTAATCATACATGGAACCACTTCCAAATATTCTGTGTTCACGAGAAATACATCAGTCTGATTTGTGAAGGTCACACAAAATACAATTACAGATCATGCAAGATATCAACCCATTAATTAGATATGGTTAGTTATCAGTTGTACTAATCAGCAGTGACATGTTATCAATGAAAAATTGATTTTTTTAGATGTACTAACAATAACAAAGACAAATGGAAGTTTGTAAATGCTCAAGGGCCATCTCTTCAGTGAAGACTGGATTACAAAAATTAAGTAGCTATAACTCACAGCCTGCTAATACTGTCATAATTCACATTGTTCAGTCTCATTTTATAAGTAGGAAATACAAGTGATGCTTGTTGTTGTGCAGGAATTACACAATGTCCCAACGCATAGAACTAATTAGAAAGCAAACAACAGGGAGAAGAAAAAATATAAATAACCAAGCAAGCCTGCAGGAGAACACACCACAAAAAGAAGTATGGTCACCAGAGCTCAACAATGATATGGAAGAACTTCTCGGCCTATCAGATAGAGAATTAATGATCATCATGATTAAAAAGCAGAAAGAAAAGGAAAAGGAAAAAAATGATTTGAGACAAATATTCACTGAACTGAAAAATGAAATTGAGACCTTAAGAAAGGAAAGGGGAAAAAAACGCAGGAGATTAAAAGATTACTAGAGGAGATAAGAACTCTGGGAAAAGCAATGAAAACAGGATCAATAAAATGGAAGAACAGATCAGTACTATCGAAGATACAGAAATAAAAAGAGCCAAAAGAGAAAAGGAGAGAGAAGTGCAAATGAAGCAGTATGAGGAGACTCTCAGACAATTATCAGACTCCATGAAGAGAAGAAATGTAAGAGTTATAGGCATTCCAGAAGGTGAGGAGAGAGACAAAGGAATTGAGAAATTATTCAAGGAAATAATTGAAGAAAACTTCCCAAGAATGAAAAAGGAGACAAATATAGACATACAAGAAGCAAGAAGAACTCCCAATTACCACAATGAAAACTACAGCAAGACACCTAATGGTAAAGCTTGCATGTGTCCAAGACAAGGAAAAAATAATGAAACAGGCAAGGGGGAAGAAACAGATAACTTATAAGGGAAAACCAATCAGGTTAACTTCAGACTTCTCGGAAGAAACATTAAGGGAAAGAAGAGAATGGAATAACATATTCAGCAAACTTCAAGACAGCAAATACCAACCAAGAATACTTTACCCTGCAAAGCTCTACTTCCTCTATGAAGAAAAAAATATGGACCTTCTCAGACAAACAGAACTCCAGAAATTCATTACAACTATATTCCCACTCCAAAAAATTCTACAAGAAGTGCTAAAGCCAAAACCAACAGAGAAATGAACAAGAAGAACAGAATAAAGCAAGGGATAAAAACACAAAAAAGACAAACAAAATGGCAAACACAGATGCCAACATATCAATTTTAACTCTAAATGTAAATGAATTAAACTCATTAATAAAAAGACACAGAGTAGCAGGCTGGATTAAAAAACGAAATCCAACCTTCCGCTGTCTCCAGGAAACATATTTAACCACAAAAGATAAGCATAGATTGAAAGGAAAAGGTTGGAAAACAATCCTACAAGCAAATGGACCAAAAAAGAAGGCAGGAACACCCATACTTATATCAGATGAAATAGATTCAAATTAAAAAAGGTAAAAAGAGAGATAGACAGACACTACATTATGATCAAGGGGACAATTCATCAGGAAGATATAATACTCATCAACATATACTTACCAAATGAAGGGGCACCGAAATATATTAGACAATTATTATCAGCTCAGAAAGCAGACATTGAAGAAAATACATATATAGCGGGAGACTTCAACACCCCACTCTCAACAATGGACAGATCAATGAGACAAAAAATAAACAAAGACACTAGAGCCCTAAATAAAGACATAGAACTCATGGACTTAACAGACATCTATAGGACACTGCACCCAAAATAAAGCCAAGTATACATTTTTCTCAAGTGCGCATGGATCATTCTTCAGAATCGATCGCATATTGGGCCACAAGACAAACATCAACAGATACATGCAGATCAAAATCATCCCGACTGTCTTCTCCGATCATAAAGGCATCAAGCTAGAAATAAATCATGAAAAGAAAACAAGGAACCCTCCCATTTCATGGAGATTGAAATCCACACTACTGGAAGACCACTGGACTAATGAGGGGATCAAAGAAGAAATTAAAAAATACTTTGAGTTGAATGACAAGGAGGACACCGCTTTCCATAATGTATGGGATGCAGCACAAGCAGTAATAAGAGGAAAATATATAGCAATACAGGCTCACATCAACAAACAAGAAAGAACTCAAAGAAACAACCTAATCTCACATCTCAAAGAGCTAGAAAAAAAAAAAACAACAAAAAGCCCTAAAGCCAGTAGAAGAAAGGAAAGAGTAAAAATCAAAGCAGAAATAAACAAATTGGAAATTAAAAAAAAAAATCTAAAAGATCAATGAAACCAAAAGTTGGTTCTTTAAAAAAATAAACAAAATAGACAAACCGCTAGCCAGGCTCACAAAGGAAAAACAGGAGAACACATATAAATAGGATTACAAATGAGAGAGGAGAAATCACAACAGACTCAGTAGAAATAAAAAGAATGATCAGAGATTTCTATGAACACTTATATGCAAACAAATTGAACAACCTAGAAGAGATGGACAAACTCCTCGAATGATATAATCATCCAAAGCTGGACAAAGAAGAAATAGAACAACTAAACTGACCAATTACAAGCAGCAAAATTGAGGCAGTAATCAAAGCACTCCCCAAAAACAAAAGCCCAGGCCCAGACAGCTTCACAAATGAATTCTACCAAACGTCAGCAGTGAATTATTGCCTATCCTACTCAAACTCTTTCAAAAAATTGAAAAAGAAGGAATACTACCAAATGCATTCTACGAAGCCAACATTACTACCAATATCAAACAAAGACAGCACAAAAAAAAAAAGAAAATTACAGGCTAACCTCCCTCATGAACACTGATGCAAAAATTTGCAACAAAATCCTTGCCAACAGAATTCAACAACGCATCAAAGGGATAATGCCCCATGATCAAGTGGGATTCATCCCAGGGGCACAAGGATGGTTCAACATATGAAAATCAATCAGTGTAATCCAACACATGAACAAAAAGAAAAATAAAAACCATTTGATCATATCAACAGATGCTGAGAAAGCATTCGATAAAGTCCAACATCCATTTATGATGAAGGTCCTTGAAATTCTCTGGATAGAAGGAGCATACCTTAACATGATAAAAGCCATATATGGCAAACCCACTGCCAATATTATTTTCAATGGCAAAAAGCTGGAGGCCTTTCCTTTAAGATCAGGAACAAGGCAAGAATGTCCTCTCTCACCACTGCTCTTCAATATAATACTGGAGGTCCTAGCCAGGGCAATAAGACAAGAGAAGGATGCACAACAAATCCAAATAGGGAAAGAAGAAGTAAAACTATCACTATTTGCAGATGATATGATAATATACACAGAGAACCCTAAAAATTCCACAGAAAAACTATTCAAAATAATCAACCATTTCAGTGAAGTAGCAGGACACAACATCAACATACATAATTCAGTAGCCTTCCTATACACAAACAGAAGAAGAAGAAGAAATCAAGAAAACCATCCCTTTTATAATTGAAACCCAAAAAATCAAATACTTGGGAATAAACCTAACAAAAGAGGTAAAAGACCTATACAAAGAAAATTATAAAACACTTTTAAAAGGAATTAAAGAAGACACAAAGAAATGGAAAGACATCCCTGCTCATGGATTGGAAGAATTAACATTATTAAAATGTCCATCCACCCAAAAGCAATAAACAGATTCAATGCTATTCCAATAAAAATCCCAATGACATTCTTCAAAGAAACAGAATTCACAGGAATTATTATATTCATTCTAATTGCATCTTAAACATCACACCAAACCATTTTCAATTTTCTATAAAATGTGAATAGGACACTTTTTTGTTGCCTTGAAGAGGAAAATGTCAGGCTGATCTATTGATTAGCTGATGTTATGTTGATACAAAGCCTTAAGGTAGACTGAAAGTTCCAGGGAGTAATGGATAAACATTCTCAAGGCCACATGCCTGACTTATGCACCCCAGATAACCGCTTAGGAATTAAAGTGAAAATATATTATTGAGCAAATGAATATAATAAAGATTTCAGCAGAACTTCCAGCTCAGGTGCAATGAACTTTCCAATGCAGGCATAATCAACAAGTTTGCTTACTTACAGCTCCTTCCCTTTCAAGATTCATGGCCAGGGCCTCAGCACTCTTATCTACAAGGTCAGGCAGTCAACCAGCTGGTCTCTATCTCCAAGGCCATCTCCAAATGCCTGCATCTTTCCCCACTTGCCTTGCCCCCTTGTCTGGGGACTTTGCCGCAAATGGTTGTGCCTACTGAAAAGCGATGCTATCAATGTAACAGATATGGACACAGTTGTGTATAAAAGGAACTCTTTAAACGGGTGCTCAGACTTTATGGGGCTCCCCACATCTGGGACCTCATGGATGAGTAATAAAGCTTCTCCTGACCTCACCATTCCTGAAGTACCACTTTTTCTTCCTCTGCCTGGGTAAAAGGCTAGAATTTATTTCTACAACAGAATCTACTGCTTATGTACTCTCTGCTTGCTTCAAAGCACAACTGTACACCTGCTGAGGCAATAAATACCCTGTTACCTAGTTGCTCTGGCTCAGGGAAGAATCTCCCATAGGTTGGCCAGTATAAATACTTTCTCTCCTCCTTTCTGAGTGCTGCCTGGTTCCCTGATGGAATTCTGCAGTAACAGCCTTATTGTTCGAGGTCTAGAAAACTATGTAAGTTCCAGTACCAAACTGTTTTAATTATTATGGCTTTGTAGTATAGCTTGAAGTTTGGAAGTGTGATACCTCCTTTCTCCTTTGTTTTCATCAGCAAGGCTTTGGCTATTAGTGGTTTTTTTGTGGTTCCATATGAATTTCATCAGTATTTGTTCTATTTCTTTGAACAAAAACAGACACACAGACCAATGGAACCGAATAGAGAGCCCAGAAATAAAGCCCCACTTATATAAACAACTAATCTTCGACAAAGGAGCAAAGAATATGCAATGGAACATGGACAGTTTGTTCAATAAATGGTGCTGGGAAAACTGGACCTCCACATGTAAGGTAGTCCACTACCTCTCACCGTGCACAAAAATCAACTCAAAATGGATAAAAGAACTGGACATAAGACCTGAAACCATAAAATATATAGAAGAAAATATAGGTGAAACACTACAAGATATACATCTCAGAAAAACATCTTTAAAGACTCATCACCCAAAGCAGTGATAGTGAAGGCAAAGGTAAACATCTGGGATTACATCAAACTGAAAAGCTTCTGTACAGTCAAAGAGACATTAACCAAAACAGACACCCCATTGATTGGGAAAAAATCTTTGCACCCCAGTCAACTGATAAGGGACGGATCACAAAGATATATAAAGAACTCACATGACTCAACAAAAACAGTAAACAATCCTGTCAGAAAATGGGCAGAAGAACTTAAAGACATTTTTCCAAAGAGGAAATGCAAATGGCCAACAGGCATATGAAAAAATGTTCAATATCCCTTATAATCAGGGAAATGCAAATCAAAACCACAATGAGATACCACCTTACACCAGTAAGAATGGCACATATCAAAAAAACAAGCAACAACAAATGTTGGCGAGGATGTGGTGAAAAAGGAACTCTCCTACATTGCTGGTTGGAGAGCAAACTGGTCCAACCACTATGGAAAGCTCTCTGGAGTTTCCTCATTCTACTAAAAATGGAGCTTCCATATGACCCAGCAATTCCAATCCTAGGGATCTACCCAAAGGACACAAAAACATTGATTCAAAAGAACATCTGTACTCCTATGTTTATTGCAGCATCATTTACAATAGGTAAAACCAGGAAACAACCGAAATGCCCAAAAATAGATGACTGGATCAAGAAGATGTGGCATATATACACAATGGAATATTATTCAGCAATCAAAAAAGATAAACTCATGCCATTCGAAGCAACATGGATGGAGCTAGAAGGAATTATGCTCAGTGAAATAAGCCAGAAGGAAAAAGAAAAATATCGGATGGTTTCACTTATAGCAGGAATAAAGGGGAGCCAAATAAGACATCAGTGTAAAAAAAAAATAATAATAACAGTACAAAACACAACAAAGCAAAAACATACAATTACAAATCAGAGACATCCTGCAGGGGAGGAGGAGGGAGAGGGCTCAGAGGGGAAAGGGAGGAGCACAGGAGACTGTGGTGATGGTGCATGGGTGCCTTGGGGAAGGAAATTCTATGGGGACTCAACCTGAGGGAGTGGAGGGAAGAAAATACTGTTTAAAAAAATTAAAAATTAAAAAAATGAAGAAAACTATGTTAGCTGTTTTCTTTAATGAGGAAATTTTCTAAGTAACAAAAAAAGCTATGTAATTATTACTCAAACACCAAAAATTACCAATAGCTAGGATAGTGAGTCCTAGGGCAAGTTAGGATTAATTAGGCAGCTTCAAGGACTTCAGGAGAGTTAAAGAGACTTATGAGATAAGGGCAACAAAAGGAATAAGGGAAGCTCCAGAGATCAGGGCAACAAATTCCAAAGAGGTAACTCAAACACCCTAGGACCAGGTACAGCAGATGTTCCTGGACAAGGGCGATAAAGAAAAAGGGCTCTAAGGTAAGGGCTGGGACACAGAGACTTAATTTTGGGTACAGAGACATTACAGCAGAGTGAGTGAGACCACAGAGAACTAACCAATCACAAAGAGACTGAGGGGGCTTTAGAATAATTAGGGAAAGAAGGTCTATATTCCCTGAGGCCCAGACTCCGCTTAGGCTTCAAATAAACTTTACTTTCTTGAACAGTGTTTGCATTTTTCTGCTTACTTATCTAAAAAGTCTGCAAATTCCTTTTTATGTCTTCTCAAGACAAGAAGTCATGGCAGTTGAAGGATTACCAGGGTGAAAAGCAGCAGCAGCTGTAATCACAATAACAGCATACACCAGCTTCAAAACTGTCTCCAATAACAAGTCAACTAATAATAACAACAAAAACAACTACTAGGCCTCCCTAGTGGCACAAGGGGTTAAGCCCAGCACTATGACACTATCTGCAGCCTCTGTGGCAAGGTTTGATCCCCAGGCCGCCAGGGAGCTACCCACATGGTGCAGCAGACCGCTCCTGTCTCGCCCGCTGCTCCACTCAGCAGTGTATTTCAGTCAGTCTGCCTGTTCTGCTCCCCACTCTGTCTCTGGTGAATGCGCTCACCTGCTCACATCTCTGGCCTGTATCCAGTTCTTGTATGCATAAATAAATAAGTCTTTTTTAAAAATTGCTTTCCATAGTGGTTGGACCAGTTTGCACTCCCACCAGCAGTGCAGGAGAGTTCCTTTTTCTCCACATCCTCGCCAACATTTGTTGTTGCTAGTTTTTTTAATATGTGCCATTCTCACTGGTGTAAGTGGTATCTCATTGTAGTTTTGATTTGCATTTTCCCTGATTACAAGTGATGTTGAACATTTTTTCATATGCCTGTTGGCCATTTGCATTTCCTCTTTATAGAGCATGTTTATTTTGTTTGTTGCTTGTTTTTGTTTCACTTTGCCTTTGCAGCTTTTTTTCGCTTTTGCCCCTGCATTTCCTCTTTGGAGAAGTTTTTTTAGTTCTTCTGCCCATTTTTTGACTGAACTATTTTCTTTGTTTTTGTTGAATCTCATCAGCTCTTTGTAGATTTTTGTTATCATTAGTGTTGTGTGCAAAAATGTTCTCCCAGTTGGTGGGGTTTCTCTTTGTTTTGGTTACTGTCTTTTTTGCTGTGCAGAAGCTCTTTAATTTGATGTAGTCCCAGCTGTTTATCTTTGCCTTCACTGTCACTGGTTTGGGCGATGTGTCTGTAAAGATGTCTTTAAGGGGTATGTCATGTAGTGTTTTGCCTGTTTTCTTCTATGTATTTTATGGTTTCAGGTCTTATGTCTAGTTCTTTAATCCATTTTGAGTTGGTTTTTGTGCATGGTGTGAGGTAGTAGTCAAGTTTCATCCTTCTGCATGTAGTGGCCCAGTTTTCCCAGCACCATTTATTGAACAAACTTTCTTTGCACCAGTGCATATTCTTTGCTCATTTGTCAAAGATTAGTTGACCATAAATCTGTGGGTTTATTTCTGGGTTTTCTGTTTGGTCCCATTGGTCCGTATGTGTGCTCTTGTTTCAATACCATGCCGTTTTGATTATTATGGCTTTGTAGTATAGTTTGAAATCTGGGAGAGTGATGCCTCCATTACCTTTATTTTTCAGTAGGGTTTTGACTATTTGGGGGTTTTGGTGGCTCCATATGAATTTCATCAATGTTTTTTTTATCTCTTTGAAGAATGACATTGAAATTTTAATTGGAATAGCACTGAATTTGTAAATTGCTTTTGGTAGGATGCTGTGTCGAGATTCCTCAGCCTACTAAAGATAGAGCTTCCATATAATCCAGCAATTCCACTCTTAGGTATTTACCCAAAGGACACAGAATCATTAATTCAAAAGGGCACCTGCACCCCTATGTTTACAGCAGCACTATTTACAATAGATAAACTTTGGAAACAGCCCAAATGCCCAAGAAATAGATGACTGGATCAAGAAGATGTGGTACATATACACCATGGAATATTACTCAGCAATCAAAAAAGATAAACACATGCAGTTTGCAGCAACATGGATGGAGCTGGAAGGGGTCATGCTCAGCGAAATAAGCCAGAAAGAAAAAGAAAAATACCGGATGGTCTCACTTATTCCAGGAATCCTAAATAAGGGACCAGGAAAAAAACTAATTATAATAAATCAAAATCAAAATCAATAAGCAATTATAAGCCAGAGACACACTGTGGGGGGGGGGGAAGGAGGGATTAGGGTCAATATAAGGGAGGTGTAATTGTATGGGGAATATAAAAATATGAATAAATAAATAAATATCCTTTATCTAAAAAAAAAAAACAATCGCCTTCCTAAAAAAGTAAATTCCATCATCAACAGAGCTATAGTGCTCATGTAAATAAAAGATTTTAATATTCTGGTGAAAAGAGAAAAATATGTAACTTAAAAACTGCACATACAAAGGAGTCTTTGAAGTGGATGGGGCATGGGGAGAGGATGAATGAGCTCCTCTTAACAGAACACTGCGGGCAAGGAGGTGTTGAAGTGTGTTTTAAGATAGTTCAGGAAACCAAAACAAAATCTGCTGGAACTTTTTGTGTTGCGAACCAGCGGCAGCAGTCTGGGTGTCAGGGGTTCCTGAAGGATGGGAAGGTGTCGTAGGTGCAATTGTAGAGAAAATGGTAAGGGAGGGGGAAGGGAGCATGAGGAGACGCAGACACTTGATCAGGGTGCTGACATCATCCTACTGAGGGTCTCAGCAGTCCTTTATTTATAGTAAGCATATCCTGAGTACACAAGCATAAGGTAGGAAGATAATAATCATCACATGTTCTTTTTTTTTAATAGAGGCATGTTTTTTATTTATTTATTTGTTTGTTTGTTTGTTTGTTTTGTTTATACAAGCACTGGGTACAGTCAGAAGCGCGGGAGGGTGAGAGAATTCACCAGAGCCAGAGCGGGGAGCAGAGCAGGCAGAGGGACCGAAGTACACTGCTGAGGGAAGCAGCGGGCGGCAGGAGAGGTCCACGCGCCATGTGGGACCCTCCGCCGGTGGCCTGGGAGCAGCTGGGGATGGAACCGGCGCCGCAGAGGTCGCTGGCAGCTTGGCAACCCAGCGCTCAACCGCTGCGCCACCGGGGAGGCCCCATCACATGTTCTTTTTCAGGAGCCGCCAAGGGTCTGTTTGCCTTCCGGCAGAGGTGTAACATTTATTATTCTTTGTCTTAAAGAAGGCACAGTTGCTAAACAAATGTTTTTAAAATAGTTATTTACCTTAAACAATCTAACAGTTATTTTATTACTACCAAAAAGCCTATGTGTCTACAACTAACATTTCTAAGTTTGCCATGGTGAATGATTAACTATGGGCTGGAGGAAAACAAAGGGCAGGAAGTTACCTGGGGGAAGGGAGACAAAGAGATTATTTCTAACTAACCTATAAAGTTTAGACTAACATATAACTAATTGATTAAAGTAAAAAACAGAAGGCTTTTATATAGAAATCATCATCTATAGTATATTGTTTTAATATTGATTTGATATTAAGGAACCAAAGGCCTGGAGGGCATTAATGCCAGGCAAGCCGCACTGACTCTTCCCTAGCCCCCAACTCTCAATTAGGGGAGGAAGTCTAATCTAAACAAAGAGTTTTCTACCTATTCACTCCTCTACTTATCTAGTCAGTCTAGTTTCAGTATTTAACTATAAGATCAAAGGGCAATCTCTTCTTCCATAAGGTTGCTGGTTGTTGTTTTAAGGAACTACAAATATTTTATCAGGGGCAAAAGCAGGAGATGGTTATAGCCTTTGATCCTCAAAAAAATGGTCAATATGTGACATATCAGTAGTTGTAACAATGACCATTTTTGAGTGCGTTATTTGTGCTGTGATTACTAACTAGCTCAACCATTCACAAATTGCTGTTGACTTATTCTTGAATGCATACTCTAACAGCTATCATACCAATTGTCACATCCTAGGGAATTAGCCCTAAACAAACAGGAAGAATTTAGCAGGAGTTAACTATGGCATCTCCTGGTTTATCAGGAATCTTCTTATACTTGGAGCATGGCTCGCCTCTGCCACCCAACTGTTATCTTTAACTTTAAAGTAAAGGAATTTCTTTCTCCAATTAGCTCTTGCCTCAAGAGACCACATCTCTGTATCAAGGACTTGGCCGATAGATGTTTACAACCTATTGTTTCCAGAAGTTATTTCACTGGTTAATGTAAAGCCAAATGTTGAATTGCTGCCTTTTTGGCAGAGAACTACTAATTTTATGAAAAATGTAATATTTGTATCATGCAGTGCCATTTGTCATCAATTTGGTTATTCAGTGATTGATCAGTATTTGCAGTTTTACTTTTAAATGCGTATTTTAGCAATGGTAGAAACTAGCCATAAACAAATGAGGAGAATCTTGGAGTCAGCTAATGAGATTCCTGATTTTTCAGAAATCTGCCCCATGCCCGGACTTTTGTCAGACGACATGAGTAACACAGCTCCTCATATTTTTGGAGCAGAGCACCAGAGAGAACTTTGAGGATTAGGTAAGGACACAGAACACAATGTCATCTAATTCCAGTCAGAGTGTTTAGAAAATCAAGTGTTACAAAAAAAGTAACGAAGTGAGTGATCATCTGAAAGTTTTGCTGGGGGGAGTGGGGCAACATGATAAAGATGTCAGATTAGGTCTATTAGCCGTGATCTCACAGCTGGGTGTTTAAATGCTTATTAACCTATTAAATGCTTGCTAAACCTATTAAAAATCAGTACTTGTACATTCAAATTTGCCACATGCCCTCTGTTAAGGATGAGATGAGATAATCAGCTTTGACATTTTAACACTTAAAATTTAATTGTGACTACATGGAAATACTTGAATAGTAGTGGTTTCTTTTTAAGAGAAATAACAGAAACCCAGATGTTTGTATGAAATATTCCAAATTTTAAAAGTTAGGCTTCATTTAAAAGGACAACTGTGCTTTGAAAAGACAGTGGAGTGAACATTTCAGAGGCTGGTCTGCAAGTGCAGAGTCTATATTATGGGATTCTTTCTCCTCACTCAAACTTGCTCTCTAGAACTCAGGATAGTCAGTCATTTTCTACTTTTCCTTTGTGGAGTGAAAGGCCAACTGGAAGGCAGATATTTGCGCAATCCCTTAAAGAATTAGCTTTTCCATACAATTCAGGCCTTCTGAGGTAAAATACAGAAATAGAAGGTATTCCAAATCCAATCAAACAGTTTCTATATTTTAGGCCCTGATCAGTGAATCAAAGACTAAATACACAAAGGCTTTTGGAAGATGAAAACTAACCAATGAGTGGAGCAGAGCCTCTCCTTGAATCACCCCCTATGTGCCACTCTCAGTACAGCCTCTTCCCTGTTTTTTCCCCAAGTTATAGCATAACCTGGGCAAAGAGGAATCACTGCATTTACAGTCAAGTGGTGATAGGCTGGTGGGCTGGTCAACAGCCACGTGAACAGATCCCTGGATCAGACCAGACAAGTCTGGAGTGGATGGGGAAAAAAGACACAGACAAAATGCATTCCCTATTATTTGGGGGCCAAACAACTCTGAAAGGATTCTTTCTGAGGGATGTATGGGCTCCCGTCAATAATTTGGAGTCCAAAGTTGGAAACAGCCTCAGCAGATCAAATCTGAAAGAGAAAGATGTTTATTTAGCACACAAATGTTTGAGTGAGGCTAGCCTGAGAGAATATTTGGAAAATGCCAGAAAGTGCTCAATCCTGGAGACAGGGCAAGGAAAAGAGGATGGGGAGAAGGGTTACCAAAATTTTGCTGGAAATATCCATTGACATCCATCTATGTGATACCCTTGTTCACTCAGGCCCCAGTGTGCCTCCTTGAATCCAAGTTAGTCTGGCTACTTGTTGCCACACACCCCTTCCCCACCCTCACGTGGCCTCTCCTTGACTTTTTCTCCTGGTTTCATGGAACCTCACCTCCTTAAAACTGAAAGCCTGTCATTCGCTTAATATACAAGGGCAAAGAGTTGGATGGTCTAATAAACATGAAGTCTTTAGAAACTGCTAACTGTGTTTTGGTCAAAGAGTCATCCCCTGAAATTGTATGAGCAGGACTAGAATTACAGATAAACCCAAGTAATGGGCAATTTAAGAATTTAGTTTGTGCCTAAAATAAATTACCAAATGTGTTCTTTATTTTGGCTCATTTTATTTTTTCCCTTGTAATTTAGACAAACATATTACTACTGATTTGGACCTTGAGGCAATTTTAAACAATAAGCCAACAGGTTAAAATGAAAGCAAAAAAAATTACCTCCCTTTAAGGGACAATCAGTTAAAATCTTGAAACTATGTTTGATGTTGAATCCCTCACTGCTTTCCCCAGTTACATACACTCATGCAACAAACTGTTACATAATAACAGAACATTTGAAATTCAAATGTGGCTGATGATGTAAACTTTTATGACATAGATGACACATGACATTTATAATTTGAAGCACTTTGAAATACTGCTTTAAACAAATTAAAGTTTCCCTAATCAAAATAGCTTGAATCTATTTCCTGACAGGGAATGAGGAAAAGTTCATATGTAATGTGTAAATGGGACATTCAAAATGTACTGCTTTATTGAATGTTTTTGTCTTAGGAATGGTTTTAGTCAGCCAACAAACAGCATTCCTCCCATACGGCCAAACTGTTTCAGGAGCTCAGGACACAGGTGTGAAATTCCATTCTAGAGCGAAATTCTGAAGACATATTATTATGTTTTTAGGTGCAGGTGCTCCTGAGAAGGTAGAAGAGAACGTGGTTCAAAACCATATGAGCAGCATTAGCCTGGACTCTATCAGAAGTGACACATGAGTTGGGACCAAAGCAAGGTCAGAGTGAGGGTTAAGGGAAGATACAGGGGGAGGAGGGATTCTGCAAGAATAAGAGCAAAGGCCCTACGTGGAAATAGAATGTGGCAGAAAGAAGGGCAGCTGACCCAGGTTGGTAGGAGATGGGAAGATGAGGCTAGGGTGGGGAGGGCTCAGACCAGAGAGGGCAGTGAAGACTTTAAGAAGGGATTTAGGTTTAATTCAAAGCATAGCAAGATCATGGGAAGGTTTTCAGCAGCAAAATAAATGATCTGATTTTCCTTTCACTCTTTGACTATTTGTGGGATGCTAGATGCTTAAGGAAGGAAGGAAGTAACCATCTAGGAAACCACAGTCATGACCCAGGTAGGCTTTTGGGGGAGTTGTGGAGACTAAGGAATTGCTGGTAGGCTTTTGAAATGTAGCCAAAACGTAATGATGAGTTGAATATGGGAGATGAGGAAGAAAGTAACCAAGGAAGAAGTTGGGGTACAATGAGATGGGGGTGTAGGCTGGGAGGAGATGGTGGGAGTGCAAGTCTGTGGTTTCATTGTGGCCATGTAATACTTGAGATCACTGAAACATCCAAGTGGAGGTGATGACGAGGCAACAGTCCTCTAGTTCTAGGGTTCTAGGGAGCTTTGGGCCAGAATTAGACATTTTGGAATCATCAATCTACATATGATGTTCAAAGCCATAGAAAGTATTAGTTCTGTTAAGCAGAACAAAGAAGGCCTCACTGATGGTGCAAGGGGTTGTCTTTTTACTATGAAGCTATCTGCAGCCACTGCAGCACGAGTTCGATCCCCAGCCAGGGAGCAACCCACATGGTGCAGCAGACCTCTCCTGTCTGGCCCACTGCTCCCCACAGCAGTGTATTTCAGTTAATTGGCCTGTTCTGCTCCCCACTTTGCCTCTGGTGAATCCTCTTACCACCACCACAACCCCTGCACCTCTGGCCTGCACCCCAGCTCTTGTATGCATAAGTAAATAAATCTTTTTTTTTTAAAAAGGGACAAAAAAGAAAAGGAAAAAAAGGAGGAGACATTCAAGCATGTTTGAAAGAATTGGAATCAGCAAATGAAACAGAAGAAACGGCCAGAAACACAGCTCTGTGTGGTAGCTCAGAAAACAAGTGAGGAGAGTATTTGTAGGAGGGAGCAGTAGAACCCATCAAAATCTCCTGAAAGATCAGGTTCTTCAGAGGGAGACAGACCCAGTGGGAAACCCCTCCTGTGCATCCTCCTTCACTGAGACAAACCACCACCCTTCATTCTCCATATCTGTGAACTGCGGCAGATGGAGCAACACTCTTCCAGCTCTGGCTTTTCAGTCCCAACACCCCCTAAGCCTATGATTCTGAGTTTTTGGGACTCTGGCTGCATTTCCAGGGACCTGACTGTGGTTGCTCAGGTGAGACACAGTACTCAGCTGATACTGGTGAATGAATGAACAGAGTAGGCCTGGAGGGGTGAAAGGGAAGTCTGCAGCCCAAGTAGCTACAGGAAACCCCCTCCCCCACTGTTCACATGTACCCACCATTTCTAAGATCCCACAGCAAGTGGGATCCCTGGCGGGCTCAGGGTCACAGCACCTGGACCTGTTCTTTGCCAACAAACTCTCCCAGTTCATGCAAGAAGGGGATATTTCTAAACAAGAAACCTGCAGTGGGAGCTGACCACCCACAGCTGGCCCCAGCCCAGTCTGTCTCAGGTTAGAGGGTGCCACACACAGCACAGTGCATCCATGGCAGGCAATACACTGGGATAGCTACATACACTGTGTTGTGCTTACTGGCTTACAACTCTTGACAGGGAGAGAAGGGGCCTCTGCACTTGAACCAGCAGGTAAAACAGAAATTTAATAGATCTGGGGAAGAGGGGAGCTACACAACATGAATTAAAGCATCTACTGGTCTGCCAGAGCTGCCCACTGCCCTTTGGCCTTGTGAGGTTGCTGATAAACATGCTCATCTCATTGGCAAAAATAGGAGGAAAACTATATCCTAGATAGTTTTAAATGTTAGGATGTTAAGAATGGTCAAGTTTTATGCACAGAACATAGTACATAAATGTCAGTTGATTTTGAGACCCATCAGAGTTTAAGGAAGTGAATGTAATAAGAGACCTTTAAAAGCCAAAACCTAGGACAGATTTTCTAACTAGAAATGAAATGGCCTCTGAAGCATTCTACAGATTTTATTTAATTGGGTAAATTTCAATCTCTAACACAAACCTCTTTGCAGCTGCTTCATTGTAAAACCTGAAAAGCCACTGGGGTTTATCTCTGACTGATTGTCTGCCTCTGGCTCTGACCTCGTAAGGAGGCATTGTGATGGACCCCACAAAGCCTATATAAGCCCTGCCTGGACCAGGGGCTATGTCCTTAAGAGCCAGGAAGCTTTGCGTGGTGACCTGTGGGACTCATTTTTAATTTTTTTGGTTGTGATTTCATTTAGTTTTTCTGTTTTCAGTTAGTGTTGTTAGTAAAGTTAGTATAGTTAGTTGCTAGTATAGTTGTTAGCATTGTTTGCATGTAGTTTAGTTAGCTTTGTGAGTATTTTTTGTTATTATATTAATAAACATAGCATCCTATCACAGGTAGCACAGGTAATACTGGTGAATGCAGTAATCATAGTTGGGAGCAGCTGACATTTAGTGCAGCGGTGGTTGGCACAGCCAGGCTGCTGGGCATCATAGTGAGTGCAGTCAGGCACCGGGTCACTATGTTCTGCAATTTTGGTTCTAAGGACATTGTAATCCGAAACTACCAGATCCTCAGGACCCTCGGGGAGGGCACGTACGGCAAGGTGAAGCTTGCCCGGCACAGCCTCACGGGGACCGAGGTGGCCTTGAAGGTCATCCGCAAGTCCTGGTGGGTGAGCAAAGAGTCCCTGACCAGGGAGGTGTGCAACATGAAGGCTCTGAGCCACCCACACATAGTACAGCTCTTCCAGGTGCTGGATACGAAGGGCCAGCTCATCCTGGTGATGGAATACATGGAAGGCGGGGACCTGCACGACTACCTGCAGCACCACGGGCGCCTGGCGGAAAGCGAGGCCCGAGGCATGTTCGAGCAGCTTCTCTCTGCCTTAAGCTACTGCCACCGCAAAGGAGTGGTGCACCGGGACCTGAAGGCCGAGAACATCTTAATGGACCGGCAGGAGAACGTGAAGCTGGGGGACTTCGGCCTGAGCGTGCAGTGCAAGGGCCAGGAGCTGAGCACGTGCTGCGGCAGCCCCGAGTACGCGGCCCCCGAGATCTACCGCCTGCACCGACACTACGGCCCCGCCGCAGACATCTGGAGCCTGGGCGTCGTCCTCTACTTCATGGTGACTGGGGCGCTGCCCTTCGTGGGGGACAACTTTTGGAAGCTCAGGCAGCGCGTCACCAGCGGCTGCTTCCACGTGCCCGCCTACCTGTCGGGGCAGTGTGAGGACCTGTTGAGGAAAATGTTGGTGCTGGACCCCCAGGCCCGGAGCAGCATTGAAGACCTCGTCACACACCCCTGGGTTAAAATGAGAAGGGAGCTCCTGGCTTTCAGGGAGCTGTCCTACCACCACCACGACCCGGCCATGACAGAAGCCATGGTCACCATGGGGTTTGAGAAGGACGAAATCCACAGCTCTGTAGCGGAAAGGAAGTTTGACTACATCATGGCCACTTACCTCATACTCCACTGGAAACAGCAGGAGGGGCAGGGCAACGCCGTCTTGGAGAAGCCCTCCCCTGTGGCTGTGCTGGACAAGGACAGCCTTTCCCAGGATTGCCACCTGCAGCCCAATGTTTCAAGGAAGAAAACCCTTGAAATCAAGGGTCCTATAGTTTCTGGTTTGCTTCAGCCCCAGGAGTCAGGCCAGAAGGAAGGAAATCAAATTTTGGCATTGGCCAGCCTCATAGCCAACCAAGAACAAAGGAATACGACCTCCAGTCCAGCCCCTCAATCCCCCAGCACAACCCGAAGACCTCCCCCAGGACGGGGTTGGCACCTCCGCTTCCACAGCAATGCAATAGCACCACAGGAAAATTCTTTCCATGCTCCAGAACCTGATAAGACTCCAGCCTCTCCCTGTGGTCACGGCCAAGGCAGGAGGGCCACAGCTAGGCAGATACTGAACTTTGTCTTAAGAATCTGTTGCTTCTGTGCACCGCTCTGTAAACAGCATGGCAGTAACCAGTCACTCAACTAAGTACTGAGACTATCCATAAGCCTTCCTCCAACGGGCAGCCGCCCAGTGACCGTGGTGCACAGGAGAGGGGTGAGGTTCTGGAGATGGGTCAGGGGCTATGTACTGACAGGGGGGCCAGGCAGCAGCATGAGGCACACAGACCTGGGGCTCAGATGTCCAGGGAGCACAGAAGTCCAGGGAGCACAGGATGCACAAAGTGTCCGTGTTTTCTGCACCAGCCACAAGGAGGGAATAGCTTCTCCAAACTGTCCCAAGCATCCATTCCAAATACCTGGTGAGCTCACAGAGCAGCTTGGTGCCCTCCAGGAACAAGAGAGCCCCAGGGAAGTGAGCAACTGAGTTTTGTTGTTGTTTTCCCCCCAACAGTGGCACAGAGCGGAAACAGGCCCTCCTTGAGGTCAGGAAGCTGGTGGCTCCCCAGGATTCCTTGAGGTGTCAGAGGTCTTGGGGTCCAGAGGAGGAAGATTGACGGTAAGAGCCAGCAGCCTGGAGAAGGGAGTAGGGGTGGAGGAGAGATGGCTTTTCAAGGTAAATGGCTGAACAGCTGCTTCCACTCTAGCTTTGTTCTCAAAACAGGTGGGATTCAACAAAAAGGAATGCAATGTGGACAGTGCAAAAATAATGCACATCTTTTTAAAATTTACCAAATTCTGGATTATGATCGCACTGAGTGCCAACATCACCCTGTGTTATAGGTGCATCCACCCAGCTGATGGTGGAAAAGCAGAGCTAGTGAAGGGCCGGGAGGGCAGCAGAGGTGGTAAAGAACCAGCCACTCCAGAGACTGCAGGGCCAGAGGTGGCCAAACCCAGGACCTCACTTCTATATCTTAGGCTCTTTCCTACGAGGGCCACCCTATCCCCTTGCTGGCAGGCCACCGGGCTGACATAATAAGAGGACACAATGACACTCTTTAATCTGAGTGGTATTTTCACTGACTTAATATGAATAGTAACAAGTCCCCCTGGATTTGACCCATTTTAAAAACTGAAATTCTAAGTTGGAAAATAGTTCACCCAGGTAGTTAGTGGTAGCTCAGGATGTTAGGACATCCTGCAGTAATGGCCTGGGTTCCAAATAGGGCATAAATGTTGACATGGAGACACCGGAGGCCGCATTTCCAGGGAGCCAGCAAAGTCTTTCCCACCCGCCCTGCCCCATATTCAGAAACCATAGAATGTGATGGTTCAGAGGAGAAAGATTTTGCTTGATTGTTGACTTGTTATTATGCCTTTACTAAACCAGCAATGCTCCTCAGGGTCCTCAAAATCATTGATTCTTCTACACAGACTGCCAAGAACTGAATGTTCTTTCGAAATGTCTTCCTTCCAAGTCATCCAGAAAAGGCTATGAAAGGTCAGGGTTTTATCTGAAATGGAGTGAATGCTGGTGTGTGTGTCTCCCCATCCCACCCCCAGTAGGTTTAGTTCTAAAATCAATACTAAAAACCTCTAAAGGATTTATCACCCAATGGAATTTGATCCTGTTTTTTTCAATTATTTAGGCAGAAGAGGATTGGACCAAGCCAATCAACAGCATCCAGCTGGGAAATGAGCGAACATTTCCAGGGTAATGTATTGCATGAATGTCATAAACTGACACCCATTCATTGACATTTGATGGTTTTAACCCACATTCCTACCTCAAGACAAATAATCCAGTGACTGTCCTCTTACATATCCAGTGGTATACCTTTGCCATAGATTGATCTTAATTTCTAGCAGTGCATTTGTGAGGTGGAATCTGTGTTTGCAGTTCCCTGAATATGTGAAGTTTGTATCCCCATCAACATATTTACACATACTATTAAGAGGCACTTGTAGTGCTTCTAATATCTTACTTTTCCATTATTTACTACTTATTTTTAATAGAAACAATGTCCTCTGTTGAGTCTGAATAAATATATCAATGTGATGCTATGTTAAAATCAAGGACACTGGCCTGGGTACCACAAACTACAGTATTCCAGTCATCCAATGGCAAAAAGTTCACATTTTACTTCTTCAAAAGATAAAACAGGGGCCTCCCTGGATGGCGCAGGCAGTTGAGTGCAGTGCTGTGAAGCTGTCTGCAGCCTCTGTAGTGCCGGTTCGATCCCGGCCGGCTGGTGAGAATCCCACATGGCGCATGGCACAGCAGACCTCTACTATCTCGCCCACTGCTCCCCTCAGCAGTGTTTCAGTCAGTCAGCCTGTTCTGTTCCCCGCTCTGTCTCTGGTGAATCCTCTCACCATCCCGCACATCTGGCCTGTACCCCAATTCTTGTATGCATGAATAAATAAATCTTAAAAAAAAAAAAAAAGGTAAAACAAGGGTCTCCCTGGTGGCAAAAGGGGTTAAGCACGGCACTGTGAAGCTATCTGCAGCCTCTGCAGCACAAGTTCAATCCCTGGCCAGCCAGGGAGCAACCCACATGGTGCAGCAGACCTCTCTTGTCTTGCTCGCTGCTCCCCTCAGCAATGTATCTCATTCAATCTGCCTGTTCTGCTCCCCACTCTGTCTCTGGTGAATCCTCTCAGCCCCAACACCAGCTCTGTACCCCAGCTCTTGTATGCATAAATAAATAAATCTTTAAAAAAATATAAAACGAGATTTCTTTAAGGTTTCCACCTGAACATTATAAAATCTAAGTATATACAATACCATATAGGGAATCTTGCTAACAAAATAGCATCCTAAATAGTTAACTATGCATATGAACTTTATTTGCTATTCTCTTTAAATGCAGGTCACAAAGGATGGCTGGAACTGGGAGGTTGCCACTGAGTTTGCTGATGGACATAGATAGGCTTCCACTTAACCCAGAACTGGACTTCTAGATGACATGCTTGGTGCCTGTGGGAAACTCTGGGAGGCTTGGAGACATCTAAATGCTTTTTTTCTGAAGAAGACAGTTTGAAATGGAGCTTTTTGTTAAAGTCTCTATCCCATTAAACATTAAATCAGTTGTTGAACCAGAATGCATTTACTTGTATGTATGAATGCATCCGTACTTCTAACACATGGGTAATCAAATACTTAAATTTGCTTTAAAATTCCCATTATCAGGATCTCCCCTGGTGGCGCGGTGGTTGAGCGCTGGGCTGCGAAGCTGCCTGCAGCCTCTGCAGGGCTGGTTCAATCCCCGGCCGCTGGCGAGGATCCCACATGGCATGCAGACCTCTCCTGCCGCACCCGCTGCTCCCCTCAGCAGTGTACTTTGTCTGTCTGCCTGTTCTGCTCCCTGTTCTGGCTCTGGTGAATTCTCTCACCCTCCTGCGCTTCTGACTCTAACCAGTGCTTGTATAAATAAATAAATAAATCTTTAAAAAAAAGAAATATAAAAATTCCCATTATCAGCAAATTTTAGAAAGTCAGATCAATAACATGGTGATATGAAATGGCCATGCAGAAAGGCATACCTGTAAAACAGACCTACCTGTGAAAACACACTACCAATGAATATATAATTAGGTATTACAGCTGTTTTATCTAGGAGTATGTGCATATTCTTGCACTGTGTGTCTGTGCATGTGTGTGCCTGTGTGTGCATGTGTATGTGTGCATGACTACATGTGTGCATCAATGTGTTTATGTGTGTGCCTGTGTGTTTTTCTGTGTGTATTGTATGTATATATGCCTGTGTATGTGTATGCAGGCAAATGTATGTGTGTGCCTGCATATGAGTGCCTGCATGAGTGTATGCCTATGCACATGTGTGCTTATATGTAGGAAGTATTCATTTACCTTCTATCATCTCAAAGACATGTAGAGAACTGTTAAGAATTAGTATAATTTCTTTAAACTTTGGTAGAATTCACCTGTGAATCCCTGGTGCTTACCATTTTAGAATTGTGTTATTCAATTTGGCATAGATTTCAATGCTCAGTTTTTAAACAAGATATCCTTATTTTGAAGTAGAACATCTATTTTTGCTTTCTATATTTGAACATTTAATGGAAGCAAAGTGACCTTGGACTATTTTTTTATTTGGTACCAACAAATGCTTTTGTTGATTAAGTTTGCAGATCATTAGGAAAAAATAAAGTAAAAAGCATATTTTGATATTAAAATCATAAAGTGATTATTGAAAATCTTTGTTAAATATAAGACTGAAATTGTTATGTTTTTCCTAAATCATTTCAGATTTATCTGTTGGTAAGTTAGCATATTTAAAGTGGTATTCTGTACAAATCACATACTGTATTTTTTGAAGGCTTATAAACTCATATATATCTTAAACAATATTTCACATGTCAAAATTAGTGGGGCCTCCCTGGGGGTGCAGGTGGTTGCTAGGTGGAGGTTGGCACAGGCTACACCACACATGCAAGTGGAAGAGAATAAAAACATCCCTTACACTGACCAAAAAGAGGATGTAGGGGCCTCCCCTCGTGGCACAGGTGGTTGAGCGCAGCGCTGTGAAGCAGTCTGCAGCCTCTGCAGCACAGGTTCTATCCCGGCCAGCTAGGGAGACGCCCACATGACGGGGCAGACCTCACCTATCTTACCCATTGCTCCCCTTAGCAGTATATTTCATCAGTCTGCCTATTCTATTCCCCATCTGTCTCTGGTGAATCCTCTCACCCTCCTGCGCATCTGGCCTGTACTCTGGTTCTTGTATAAATAAATAAATAAATAAATAAATAAATAAATAAATAAATAAATAAATAAATAATTTTTTTTTTTTTGTCTCTAATTTTTTTTATTTTATTTTTTTTTATTTTATTTTTTTTTAAATATTAAATTTTATTTTATATTCCCCATACAATTGCAAACGCCCATTCTGACCCCAATCCTTCCCCTCCCGCCCCCCACCCCCCAAAAGTGTCTCTGGTTCATAGTTTTTTGTTGATTTTGATTTTCACTTTCTTATATTCATTTCCTGTGTCCCTTATTTAAGTTTTCTAGATTCCTGCTATGAGTGAGACCATCCGGTATTTTTTCTTTTGGCTTATTTCGCTGAGCATGATCCCTTCCAGTGCCATCCATGTTGCTGCAAATTGCATGTGTTTATCTTTTTTGAATGCTGAGTAATATTCCATGGTATATATGTACCACATCTTCTTGATCCAGTCATCTATTTTTGGGCATTTGGGTTGTTTCCAAAGCTTAGCTATTGTAAACAGTGCTGCTATAAACATAGGAGTGCAGGTGCTCTTTGGAATTGATGTTTCTGTGTCCTTTGGGTAAATACCTAGGAGTGGAATTGCTGGATCATATGGAAGCTCTATGTTTAGTAGGTCCAGAAATCTCCACACAGCTCTCCATAATGGTTGGACCAGTTTGCACTCCCACCAACAGTGCAGAAGAGTTCCTTTTTCTCCACATCCTCGCCAACATTTGTTGTTGCTAGTTTTTTTAATATGTGCCATTCTCACTGGTGTGAGATGGTATCTCATGGTAGTTTGATTTGCATTTCCCTGATTACAAGTGATGTTGAACATTTTTTCATATGTCTGTTGGCCATTTGCATTTCCTCTTCAGAGAAGTTTCTTTTTAGCTCTTCTGCCCATTTTTTGACTGGATTATTTTCTTTGTTGTTGCTGAGTCTCATCAGCTCTTTGCAGATTTTTGTGATCAGTCCTTTATCATTAGTGTTGGGTGCAAAAATGTTCTCCCAGTTGGTGGGGTTTCTCTTTGTTTTTGTTATTGTCTCTTTTGCTGTGCAGAAGCTCTTTAATTTGATGTAGTCCCAGCTGTTTATCTTTGCCTTCACTATCACTGCTTTGGGTGATGTGTCTGTAAAGATGTCTTTGATGTGCAAACCCCGTAGTGTTTCGCCTATATTTCCTTCTATGTATTTTATGGTTTCAGGTCTTATGTCTAGTTCTTTAATCCATTTTGAGTTGATTTTTGTGTATGGTGTGAGGTAGTGGTCAAGCTTCATTCTTTTGCATGTAGCGACCCAGTTTTCCCAGCACCATTTATTGAACAAACTTTCTTTGCTCCAATGCATAGTCTTTGCTCCTTTGTCAAAGATTAGTTGACCATAAATCTGTGGGTTTATTCTGGATTTTCTATTCGATTCCATTGGTCGGTATGTCTGTTCTTGTTCCAATACCATGCAGTTTTGATGATTATGGCTTTGTAGTATAGTTTGAAGTCTGGGAGTGTGATGCCTCCATTTCCTTCTTTTTTTTTCGGTAGAGCTTTGGCTATTCGGGGTTTTTGGTGATTCCATATGAATTTCATCAATAATTGTTCTATTTCTTTGAAGAATGCCATTGAGATTTTGATTGGAATAGCATTGAATCTGTATATTGCTTTTGGTAGGATGGCCATTTTAATAATGTTTATTCTTCCAATCCATGAGCAGGGGATGTCTTTCCATTTCTTTGTGTCTTCTTCTATTTCTTTTAACAGTGTTTTATAGTTTTCTTTGTATAGGTCCTTTACCTCTTTTGTTAGATTTATTCCCAAATATTTGATTTTTTTTGTTTCGATACTAAAAGGGGTGGTTTTTTTTATTTCTTCTTCTTCAGATTTATTGTTTGTGTATAGGAGGCTACTGACTTTTGCGTGTTGATTTTGTATCCTGCCACTTTACTGAATTGATTGATGAGTTGAATTAGTTTTTCTGTGGAGATTTTGGGTTTCTCTATGTATATTAATATATCTGCAAATAGTGATAGTTTGACTTCTTCTTTTTCTATTTGTGGATTCCTTGGATGTCTTTCTCTTGTCTTATTGCTCTGGCTAGGACTTCCAGTATTATATTGAAAAGCAGTGGTGAGAGTGGACATCCTTGTCTTGTTCCAGATCTTAATGGAATTGCTTTCAGCTTTTCACCATTGAGAATGATACTGGCTGTTGGCTTGTCATAGATGGCCTTTATGATGTTGAGGTATGTTCCTTGTATCCCAAGAATTTCAAGGGCTTTTATCATGAATGGGTGTTGCACTTTGTCGAAAGTTTCTCAGCATCTATTGATATTATCATATGGTTTTTATATTTCTTTTTGTTGATGTGTTGGATAACGTTGATTGATTTTCGGATGTTAAACCATCCTTGTGCCCCTGGAATGAATCCTACTTGGTCGTGGTGAATTATCTTATGGATACATTGTTGGATTCTGATAGCTAAAATTTTATTGAGGATTTTTGCATCAGTGTTCATTAGGGAGATTGGCCTATAGTTTTCCTTTTTTGTGTTGTCCTTATTTGGTTTTGGTATTAGTGTAATATTGGCTTCATAGAACGTGTTTGGTATTGTCCCTTCCTTCTCAATTTTTTGGAAGAGTTTGTGAAGGATAGGCACTAATTCGTCTCTGAATGTTTGGTAGAATTCATTTGTAAATCCATCAGGTCCTGGGCTTTTGTTTTTGGGGAGGTTTTTGATTACCATTTCAATTTCGCTAATTGTAATTGGTCTGTTTAGGTGTTCTATTTCTTCTTTATCTAGCTTTGGGTGATTGTAGAGTTGTAGGAATTTGTCCATCTCCTCTAGATTGTTGAACTTGTTTCCATATAACTGTTCATAGTAGTTACTGATTATTCTTTTGATTTCTGCTGTGTCCGTTGTGATTTCTCCTCTTTCATTTATGATCCTGTATATTTGTGCTTTCTCCCTTTTTTCCTTTGTGAGCCTGGCTAGGGGTTTGTCTATTTTATTGATTTTTTCAAAGAACCAGCTCTTGGTTTCATTGATCTTTTGGATTGTTTTTTTAGTTTCAATTTCATTTATTTCTGCTTTGGTTTTTATTATTTCTTTTGTTCTACTGGTTTTGGGTTTTTTTTGTTGTTCTTTTTCTAGATCTTTGAGCTTCGAGATTAGGTTGTTTCTTTGAGTTCTTTCTTGTTTTTTGATGTGAGCTTCTATTGCTATATATTTTCATCTTATTACTGCTTTTGCTGCATCCCATACATTTAGGATATTGGTGTCCTCCTTGTCATTCAATTCAAAGAATTTTTTAATTTCTTCTTTGATCTCCTCGTTAGTCCAGTGGTCTTCCAGTAGTGTGGCTTTTAATCTCCATGAGGTAGGATAGTTCCTTGCCTTCTTTTTATGATTTATTTCTAGTTTGATGCCTTCGTGGTCAGAAAAGATGGTTGGTATGATTTCAATCTTGGTGTATCTGTTGATGTTTGTCTTGTGTCCCAGTATGTGATCGATCCTGGAGAATGATCCATGTGCACTTGAGAAAAATGGGTACTCCGTTTATTTTGGATTTAGTGTTCTATAGATGTCTGTTAAGCCCAAATGCTCTAGGTCCTTATTTAGAGCTTTAGATTCTTTACTTATTTTTTGTCTTGTTGATCTATCCATTGTTGATAGTGGTGTGTTGAAGTCTCCCACTACGTATGTGTTTTCTCTGATGTCTGTTTTCAGAGAGGACAACAGTTGTCTGATATATTTTGGTGCTCTTTCGTTTGGTGAGTATATGTTAATGAGTGTTATTTTCTTCTTGAAGTATTGTCCCCTTAATCATAATGTAGTGACCATTGGGGTCTCTTTTTATTTTTTTGAGTTTGAAGTCTGTTTTATCTGATATAAGTATAGCTGTTCCTGCTTTCTTTTTTGGGCCATTTGCTTGTGGGATTGTTTTCCATCCTTTGACTTTGAGCCTATTTTTATCTTTTGTAGCTAAATGTGTTTCCTGGAGACAGCAAAAGGTTGGGTTTTGTTTCTTAATCCAGGCTGCAACTCTGTGTCTTTTTATTGAAGAGTTTAGTCTATTTACATTTAGAGTTAATATTGATATGTTAGCATCTGTATTTGCCATTATGTTTGTCTTTCCTTTGATTTTATTTATTCTTTTAATAACTTTTTTTTTTTTTTGGTCTTCTTTCGTTGTTATTCGTCCCTCTGAGGTTCTGGCTTTAGGATTCCTTGTAGTATTTTTTGGAGTGGGGTTTATTCGTAATGAAATTCCGGAGTTTCTCTTTGTCTGGAAGGTCCATATTCTTTCTTCATGGAGGAAAGAGAGCTTTGCGGGATAGAGTATTCTTGGTTGGCATCTGTTTTCTTGGAGTCTGTTGACTATGTCCCTCCACTCTCTCCTTGCCCGTAGTGTTTCTTCAGAGAAGTCTGATGTCAGCCTGATTGGTTTTCCTTTGAATGTTGTCTGTTTCTTCCCTCTTGTCAGCTTCATTATTTTTTCCTTGTCCTGGATTCTTGGGAGCTTTACTATTATGTGTCTTGCTGTGTTTTTCTTTCGTCGTGGAAGTTTGGTGTTCTTCTTGCTTCTTGTATATCAATTTTCAGCTCCTTCTTCGCATTTGGAAGTTTTCTTCAATTATCTCCTGGAATATTTTCTCTGTTCCTACATCTCTCTCCTCTCCTTCTGGAATTCCTATAACTCTTATATTTCCTTTCCTCATGGAGTCAGATAGTTTCCGAAGTCTTTCTTCATTCTTTTTCCTTCGTACTTCTCTTTCCTTTTCTGTTTTGGTTCTTTTTATTTCTGTGTCTTCAAGAGAACTTATTCGTTCTTCCATTTCATCTATTCTGCTTTCCTTGCTTTTCCCGGAGTTCTTTAGTTCCTATATTAATTCTTTGATCTCCTGCATTTCTTTTACTTCCCTCTTTAGGGACTCAATTTCATTCTTCTGACCATTGTTTTCCCTCTTTAGGGACTCAATTTCCTTCTTCTGATCTATCACTTTTTTAATCATGGCAATTTTAAATTCTCTTTCTGGAAGGCTCAGAAGTTCTTCCAAGTTGCTGTCGTTGCAATCTGGGGAGTGGTTTTCTTTTTGTGTGTGTGCTTCTTTCCTGAGGCGTTGTTAGGTTGCGTGTGGTTCTTCCACTCCCTACTGTCTGTTTTCTAATTTGTCGTATGCGTTGGGACACTGTGTTGCTCGGACTGACTGACATCTTGGGTGAACTTCTCCGCTCCCCTCTGGCTCTTCCAGGAGCCATCTCTGTCTTCTGGGGGAGCTTTCTGCTGGTTTTAGGCAGTTTTTACTGAAGAAATGTCCCTGTTCTCAAATAGCGAAGCGGGATGCAGTCCCTGCGCCTCTGGTTTCAGGCACACTCTTCTGCGCACCTGGTCTGCCCCAGACGTGGGTGCCTGCTCCCTCTGTGGGCTCAGACTGCTGGTCGGAAGGGGCCTGGCGTGGAATAACTTCCCGGCTGGCCACTGGGTCCTCCAGAAGCCTTCTGCACTTTTCAAGCAGTCTTAAGACATTTCCTGTTTTATGGGGTGTTAGTGACTTTTTTTTCCTGGTCGCTAGGTGGCGCCAGAGATCTCTCCTATTGTCCTTGGGGGGCTGTTTTTCGCCTCCCCCCACCCCGTGGGACAGGGAACAGAGCGGGAATGGTAGGGTACACCTCAACAGCTTTGGGGTGCTGTGTCTGCCTTGTGCCCCACGGTCGTGGAGAACCCACGCCCCGAATTTTCATGCCCCGGGTCTCAGTTCAAAGCCCTCAGTTCCAGGACGCGGGCTGTAGCCCAGTTCAGTGGCACGGGAATGGCGCCTTTTGCACCGCTCCCGTGCCTGGGCGCCTGGTTCCTACTCACTCAGGGAGGGGCTTTCACCCCCGTGAGGACCTCCGTGCATCTCCCCGCAAGCCTAGGTCGCAGGCGCGGGGACCTGGGCAGCTGCGATCCTAATCTGCACTTGCTTTTCAAGCGCGCCGAGCGCGCCGCTTTCTGCGCAAGCTGACCGGCAGCCCGGGCTGTGTGCGCGTCTCCCGGGGTCTTTGTTCTTCTCTATTGGCGCCTGGAGCCGTTCGCTCACCACGCGGCGAATCCTGCAGGGTTCGCCTCAGCTCCCGTTCACGGGGTGTGGTGGCTGCAATAGTTCCTTTCCACTCACAGTCCCGCTTGCTGCGTCGTTTGTTCTTGTGGGTCGTTTTGGTTTGTTGTTTTCCTCCTCTCTGCTGGTCGGAGAGTGCCGCCTCTGTGGGCGGGGGAGGGGAGCAGGGTTCTGCGCTTCCCTCCCTTCTGGTCCTCTTTTATGGCCACTTTCTTCTTCTTCTTCGGGCAGTTTGCTGGAGTCACCCGTTTATCTTCCGTGTCCCAGTTCTCACTGGGACCTGCCGCTTTTCCTCCCTATTAACTTTTTTTAATGGGAGATCTTACTCGCAGCGTCTCCTCGCCGCCATGTTGCTCCGCCCCCCCCTTGATCTCATTAGTTTTTAAAAGAAGCAAAATTTAGGGAATAAAATATTTGAGCAATCAAGGAATCATGGCATGTTTCACTGATAGTTTATTAGAAGCTCAAGGAATTTAAAGTTTACATAAACATGTTTACTTTTGTTTCAAATGTCGCATTTTTACTATGATTGATTATCCTTTGTGCACACATACTTGTATGTAAAGATGTTAGGAGTTGGCACCTCAACTCCATCCGGGGTTCCCAAAGACCACACGGAGCCAGAGATGCAAAAGCAAAAAGGCTTTCTTGCTAGCTTAAGCTAGGGCCCAACTCTGCCTGGAGTACTGACACAGCAGTCTCATCAGGTTAAGAGAGGGACCCTCTCCCAGAGCAACCAGCTGTTTTTGTACTTTGTTGACAGGATGCGGGGACTTTTCACACCTGGGGCAGAGTCCACCCTGATTGGATAGCTCTCATGGTGCCATCTAGGTTTCGTTTACCCTTGGCTTGTGGTTTTTTCCTCGAAACGAAACTAGCTGTGCCCTTTTGAGATGACAGTTATTTCTCAAAATGGCTGCAGTCTTGCTCATCTTACAAAGACATACTATTATATTTTTATTATCAATAAATCTTTATTAATACCCAAAGAAAAAGAATAAACATACTCCTTGAAATCTTTCATGAATTAATAAAAAGATAAATTCCAAGTCTAATCAAGATTTATTCATTCAGTTCACAATCCTCTGCATTTTTAAATTTTTTTGTAAAGAAAGATAAAGATGATGAGTTTATAATGAGACAAAATAGAGTGATGAAATTAGTCTGTCCTGTTAGATGAAGGGTTTCCACTTTGCAAATATAATGATTTCCACACTTGGTAACTCCTGACGGCCATAGGAAATCAGTCAACACTTTCTATATTAATTGAGCCTCTAAAGCATGATAAAACTTGTATTCAAAATTGGACTCTATGAAATAATGTCTGGAAAAGCCATGATAAAAAACATCTTTTATATTGAACACATTATTTTATTTTCTTCAGTCACAAAGCTAGGCAGAAATCTAGGTTGGGGAAGACTACAAACAAAAATAATGATTATCATAGCTATCCAATGATTTTACTGAGGACATTCTAAGCAACGTTAAGGATTATATTATAAACATAATTTCAATTTTATGGTTTGGTTAATTACAAACCAATTTTAATATTGAATATGATATGTTTCAAAATTGAGTCTGACAATAATTCTTGAGAATCTAATCACTGTCTTATCAATTCTGACAATTATGTAAAAACAATTTGCAAATAAAGCTGAGGATTGATATCAATGTCACATTCCAAGGACCTCAGTCAACCAATGCTAATCCCCATTCACTTTGAAGTCATACTTGAATTTTTAAAATTTTCATCATTTGTACCTCAGTAGGCAGAGTGTTACTTGAGTGGATTTAGAAATTATTCTTTACTTTATTCTTCCCCTGAAATGTTTTTGCCCTAGAAACTGTCCCCAGTGATCTTTGTTCAATCATGTCATTTTCTAGCTCATTAACAGTCCATTAATGTTTACTGTGAAAATGAGGGGCAGCGTGGTTAAGTTAATCAATATAATATCTATTAATCTCATTTTTGCACCCAGTATTTCTTAAACTTTTCTCCCATGACATATATTCTCTATTCTCTTAATATTGTTTTGTATCCTCAAAGTGTTTCTTTTATTTCCCCTACATGGGGATCTACAAATTGGATGTGTTTTTTTCCAGTAGTTTCTGATAGATATATTTAAGAACAAAACTGGGTTTTTTGCTGAGTGTAGGTGACCTCTTTGATTCAGATTTACATTTTACCTTTAGGCATAAAATTTTAAATGTTGATTCATATATGTAGCGGCAGGAAGGGCACAGAGCAGGTTTTCTATGATTGGAGCAGACAGGTAAAGGAGAGTCCTGGAGCCCTTGCTGGCTTTCTTGGGCTTTTATTGAGCTTTTACATTCTAGTGCAGCAACCAGGTACACAGCAGGCAGGGAACTCCCGCCGCCAGGAGGCCAGGAGGTCTCCCAGCCCTGGGAAAATCTTCCCTCTTTGCTGGGCTCCCTGGGGTTCTCCCTCTTTCTCTTGCCTCTGCTTCTCTTGGGGAATATAAATAGTACAGCCATGGCCCACAGAAGTAAACAACACACCTGAATATAACAATGTAGCAAAATGAAGGTACCCACCATCAGGCATGCAATCCTAATGGCCCAAGGGCAGAAAACCCTAAACATCATTTTCCCGGCAATACACTTAACATATATTTAGCAATGATATTCTGCACCAAGCATTATGAAACTATATCAAAAATTATCATTTGCCCTCAAGGAACTCAAACATTGAATAATGAATTTTAGTATATATATTTGTGATTATTAGATTAAATGGCTATGTTTGTCTTTGTCATTAAATTGACGATGAGTAATAATTTAATTAATACTGAAATGTCTGTATCCCATAGGTTAATTCCCTGGCCAATTAGTTTCATTCTTTCTTCTATTACTAGTGTTTTATATTTAAAAATACTGACTTTAATTCTCAGAATCAATGATTTATTTTTCTTTGCATTTAATTAATATTAAAATATTTGTTGGCTGTAATAAAAAGTATTAATGATCATTAGATAATCCAAGTGAGGATTGGTCCTAGCAAGCAGGTGAACAGGTTTTTCACTGTGAGAGCTGTTCCCACAATGACAAGTTTATGGAGTCGCATATGTGCTGAACAAAGCAGTGAGTCAGCAAGGTCAGAACTGTAATTATTCTTGAAAAGGGGCTTCTGGGGCCTCCCTGGGGGCACAGCGGTTGAGCGCTGGGCTGCAAAGCTGCCCGCAGCCTCTGCAGCACGGGTTCGATCCCCGGCCACGGGGTGAGGGTCCCACATGTTGCTCAGACCTCTCCTGCAGCACCCGCTGCTCCCCTCAGCAATGTACTTCGTCAGTCTGTCTGTTCTGTTCCCCGCTCTGGCTCTGGTGAATTCTCTCACCCTCCCGCACTTCTGACTGTACCCAGCGCTTGTATAAATAAATAAATAAATCTTAAAAAAAAAAAAAAAAAAAAAGAAAAGGGGCTTCTGTTTCTCCTCTGGAGATTTCCTGAGTTATCTTGACCTATAGAGATGTGGATGCTGTTTGTGTGCAGAGGAGGCAAATGCTGGGGTGTAGTCGTAACCGAAATCTGAAGAACTGCACTCAAAGGAGCCCATCATCCTGATCTACAGATCGTCTTTCACTGGCTTTTTTGGGCATCAGCAGGGGGTGCCAGGTTCCATCTCTGGCAGCCCAGATCCTGCATGACTGTTCCTCAGCATGAAGCCAAGTCTGTCCTCACTTTCAGCTTATTCCATGACTTTGCCCTGAGGTCTGCTATTAGGGAAGGAGTCCCAGTTCATTCACACTTTTCAAACACTTCTTCTATAAGTAAAAGCTATAATTGTACAACTTCCTTTATCTTTATGAAGTCTCTCCCTTCTCATGTGATAAAATGACATGTATAATTGATGTAAAAAATAGTGATATTTTGGGACCATAAAAAATAGTGAGGCCCTCTCTGGTGATGCAGCAGTTAAAGTCTCACTGCAATTAAATTATCTGCCAGCTGCTTTGACATGAGTTCCATCATCAGCCAGGGAGCTACCCACATGGTGCAGCAGACCTCGCCTGACTTGCCCACTGCTCCCCTCAGCAGTGTGTTTCGGTCAGTCTGCCTGTTCTGCTCCCCACTCTGTCTCTGGTAAATCATCTCACTCCCCGCACCTCTGGCCTACCCCCCAGTTCTTGTATACATAAATAAATTTTAAAAAATAAAGAGAGAAATTTCCTGAATCACTATATTTAACCATAGGCAAAACAATGATTTATTCCAATTAGTAGCAGCTCCTACCAATACCTGCTATATGGTTCATAGGCAAAAGGAAGTTACAGAAGTAAACATACAAACATATACTTGCCAATTTATTGTTAATTATATCATGCTGATATAGTTTAAATGGAATACAAATGCGCAAGAACTTTTTTTTTTTTTTCAGAAGGGGAATTATTGAAAAACAGAAAATTTGCCTAAGATATATGTAGAAATAATTTTTCTTAAAAATATCTTCATAGGGCCACCCTGGTGGCACAAGCAGTTAAGCACCACACTATGAAGCAATCCATAGCCTCTGCAGCACGAGTTCAATCCCTGACCAGCCAGGGAGCAACCCACATGGCGCAGCAGACCTCTCCTGACTTGCCCCCTGTTCCCCTCAGCAGTGTCTTTGGTCAATCTGCCTGTTCTGCTCCCTGCTATGTCTCTGGTGAATCCTCTCACTCTCCAGTGCCTCTGGCCTGTACCCCAGCTCTTGTATAAAAATAAATAAATCTTAAAAAAAATTAACAGCTGTTAATATATTCACCAGTTTGTAATACACATTTTCCACATTGTTTCATCTGTGAAATAGAAGGTGTTTCACAGTTCAACAGCAGTGTATTTTTCGTTTCTTTTGTAGTAGCAATGGTATGTCCATTCAATATTTCCCTAGCAGTGGGACAGAGTTTTATCCACTGACAGTGCAAGATGATAAATATAATCTCTATCTTTCAATATGGGAGGATATATAGAAAATATTACAAATTAATAATAATTACATTATATTTGTGTTTTGATAGAAGAAATGCAGTCTCTGTGACACACATTGGGATGCTTAACTCTTAGATTAAATGCCCATATTTATGCACAATTCTTGCATCACATGGAATCATTATCAATCTTTAATTAGTACTTTTTTAAAATGTGTTTATCTGAAATGTTACTAAGAAACAAGTGTTGGCTACTGTGTAGAGTGGAAATTTAACATCTTACCTTTTTTTTCTTGTTTTTGACAAACACAAAATTTGCAGTCAGAGGTCTTTAAATCTTGCAAGAACTCAGTAAGTTCGATCCCCGGCTGCTCCCCGGCCACCGGAGGAGGGTCCCACATGGCGCGCAGACCTCTCCTGCCGCCCGCTGCTCCCCTCAGCAGTGTACTTCGGTCCTTCTGCCTGCTCTGCCCCCCCTCTGGCTCTGGTGAATTCTCTCACCCTCCCGCGCTTCTGACTGTACCCAGTGCTTGTATAAACAAACAAACAAACAATTAAATAAATAAATAAGTAAATCTTTAAAAAAATTAGTTATTAAACAATTTGGTCCACTTGACAATGGGAGACAATTTATTGTACATGCCTGACAAGCAATCCAGCGCAACGATTATAGTAAGTCCTTCTTTTGCTTTTTTAGAAGTTTCTTAGGAAAGTTTTTAAATGAAGTTAATTGTGTTAAGGAGTTTCTAGGTAGGAAAAGTTCTGATAGTTGAGAAGCAGCCGATCTCCAGCTGAAGACCATATGAATAGAAAAGTCTTTGGATGCGTAGGCTTTAGCTGATAGGGGTGTCCTGGCAGCTACCAACTGTCTTAGGTAATTAACTGAAATAATGAGTTTTAGTGTAAGGCTTAGTTTTTTATCTATTAACCTTGAAGGTTGCTTTCTTGCAGAAGGCACATAGCAACAAAAAGTCTAAGGGATGCACTGATTGTTTCTGCTTTGTTTCTATGCACATGATGATGCCATCTCACTGCTTGCTAAAAACGTATAAATAAAGGACATGCTGAGCCCCTCAGAAGAAGATACTTGCACCTCATCGAGTATCAGTGTCTCCTCACTACCTCATCCCCTTCCCTTCAGCCCTTAAGTTTTCGCCTAGGCCATCTCATCCTTTCAGGGACTCCTGACACGACATTTTGCCGAGGCTGGCCGTCGGCAGACGTTAACCCTCCCAACCCACGGGGGTTCACATAAAGATAAAGGGATATGTACTCACCCAGGCAAATTGGATTTTTATACAGGAATATAGATATGATCCAGGAGATCCCATGGTGTTCAGGTACATAGAAAGACTTATGAGCCCAAGCAGCACTACAGGGTTCATGTACAGGAATACATATATGAATTCACCCAGCCCCGTGGGTTCATATATATGGATTGATATATAATCCACTCAGGCCCCTGTCATTCATATTTACATATGATGTGAATTTACATGGATGTGAATCACCTAGCTGAGTGAGATTCAACTATAAGGATGGGGATTTGATTCCACCTAGCCCTATATGGTTCAATTTGGGATATGGACTGAACATATAAACCCATTGATTTCTAATGTAGGGATATGATCACACACCTCCCCATTGGATTCATATATATATAAGGGTATGGCCCCAAAAGCCCCTAGAGTAAATACAGAGTGATAGATATATGAACTGATACAGCCCTGTTGTGTGGTTCATAGAATGGATCAGATATGAACCCATTTCTCCCCATTGGGTTCATATATACAGATAGTGATATGAACCCACTAACTCCTTAGAGTTCATATATAGGGACAGGATTATGAACCCAAAATCCCCATGAGGTTTATATATAGTGATTGGGATATGAACCCACACTGCCCAGTGGGGTTCATATATATGGATAGGAATATGTACCCTACATATTTAGGGTTAAGGATATGAACCCATCTAGTGTGGTGGGTTCCATATATATGGAAGAGATAATAACCCACATAGCCCCCTGGGGTTCTTATAGGAATAGAGATATGAATCCACAAGCATCTTTGGATTCATATACATAGGATATATATCCACCCAGGCACTTTTTTTTAATATGTATGGATAGGGATTTAATCACCCCTAGCCCTGATCTGTTCATATATATGGATAGGGACATGAAATTACCCGGCACCATGGGTTTCATGTTTAGGGGTATGGAAATGAACCCACCCATATAACTGGATTCATATATAGAGTTGTGGATATGAATCCATCTAACCTCATTGGGTTAATGCATAGGAATACATGTATGAACCACCCATCACTGTGGGGTTCATAAATAGGTTTATATTTATGAATCCACACAGACTCTTGGGATTCATATATAGGAATAAGGATAAGAATGTACCCAGCCCCGTAGATTTCATATCTTGGGATAGAGAGAGAATCGACATATCCCTTTGGGTTCATATTTTGGGTCATGCATGTGACACACTTAGCCCCATGGGTTTATAGATAGGGACAGGGATATGAACCCACACTGCCCTGTGGGGTTAAAATATAAGGAATAGTGATTTGAATCCCCCCAGCCCCCTGAATTTCATCTATATGTATACAGATATGAACTCCTACCCCAGACCAGCTTCTTCTGCACAGCTCCTTTTGGATCTTTATAGAAATGGGTATATGAACCCACCCCAGCAATGGAGTTCCTATAGGAATAGTGTGTGAACTAATCCATCCCTGTTGTGTTCATATGCAGGAATAGTGATATGAACCTACCATCACAGTGCAGTTCATATATAGGGACTGGAATGTGTACCCACTATCATTTGTGGTTCATATATAGGGACTAGGATATGAATCTATCCATTTTCAAACCCCTAAAGTGGGGTATAATATCTACCTAGGATATCTACTAGGACATGGATCTAGGATATAAAGAATAAGGATATGAACCCACCCAGCCCCATAAGGCCCACATATATGGATAAGGAAAGGAACCCATCCAGCCCATGGGGTTAATATATAGGGAATATGATAGTATAGTAACCACCCCAGTCTCGGATCTTTCATATGAACCAACCAGACTAGTGGGGTTCATCTGCAGGGATAGGGACAAGGATTTGTAACCACCCAGCCCCATCAGATCATATACAGAGAGAGTGAGAGGAATCCACATGGTCCCCTGAGGTAAGTGTAAAGGGATATGTTGGGGGTCCAACAGTGGGACCTTGTTGCCACAAGGGAGTGGGAGACCTGGTTTGGGCTGTCAGTGGAAGTGTGTGTCCTGTATCAAAGGCGCCACTTTCTTTGGTCCCCACCTGCCCTCAGCCTCTCGTCTTTATTGCCTGAGCTCAGCTGTCAACTGCTACCTTGGACTCTCAACCGGATGGTTTGTTGATTCCTTTTGTCCCTACTGTGTCCATGTGCAGAGACAAGCAGGACCCTCTCTTTGTTCATCCTCCCAACAACACTGAGAACCCCCAAGTCCTATGAGTGGTCCTCCTGGGTGCCCCAAATGCAAGGAAATCAACACTCCCAATGAGCTTCATGACCAAAAAGTGTTCTTTACCTGAAAGAAGTACACATCACGCCCACCAGCATAGAGAGTCTTGGCAGAGGAGGCTCAGCCACTTGCCGCACCTAGCCCTGTCAGCACCGTTAAACAGGAAAGACACCAAATAGAGCTCTGTGCTGAAACAACCAAGGAAGTACATGGAATCTATTGATCTGGCTGTGGCTCTTGTGGATGTTTTGGAAAAGTGGATTCAGAACCAGCTCAACTCCCAGCTGCTCCAGGTCTTGACCCAGTTCTCCCAGTCCCCAGCATCCTTGTCATGAACAAGATCACCTGCAGCAGAAGTCAGTTCTCTTGAAGCCCTCACTGACCCCTGATGGCATGGTCAATGACAAGATGTGGCAATAGAGATGAGACAGATTTTCCAGACACCCACTGCCCTCACCCAGTTGTTAAGAGCCCAGACAGTCTGTGAGAGGCCCTCTAAGCAGTGACTGGTCCCACTTTCAGTAGTTCTTCATGTTGTCAGTCCTCAATCAGAATAGGGACACATGAAAGACCTTGGCTATAGCCAGGCCTTGGTGTCCCCATGTGAAGAGAAGTACTGGGTTCCTCCTGGAAGTGAGAGTGGGATTTTTCTGGGCACAAGAAGCCTCCATAGTGAAAGGTCCATGCAGGAGGCTGGAATGCCAAAGCCAACCAGGAAGCCCACTTGGGGGGCAGGAATGCGGATACCTGCCTGGAGGATTCAGACAATGAGCCTCCTCCCTCCCCCTATGAGTCTCTTCTCAGACAAAGAACCTCTACCTGCCCCACGAACATTTTCGCGCCCTACAAATTTTTCCCGCCCTAGGAACCCAACTTCCCACCTGACCTCTCCTTACCCTATAAAACCCTGCTTCCCCCTAACAATGTGCGTGACTCCACTGACCCCCGCCTTGGGTCTGTGAGGTCCGCCCGGGAGCAATAAACTTTCTCTTCCCCAGAGGAAGCTTGGCCTGGCTGTTCTTTACCATGCCATACCTTTC